>NW_024722302.1:0-18628 GCF_018991925.1 Homarus americanus
AGCCCACCCACACTAGGGGAGGAAGGCTAGATCTGACCTTCGTCTCCAGTGCACTACAGCCTTCGGCCTCCTGGCAGATACACCCCACGCTGACCAGTGACCACTTCGCCACCCTAACAACGCTGAAGGTGAACAAACTCCCCACTCCACCCCCCCCGAGATGGAGATACAACACTCAAAAGGCAGACTGGGGACTCTTCAAGAAACACCTGGCTCAGTGGCGCGAAAAATCACAGCCGGCCGGCGCAGCACCCGCGGATGAGACAACCCTCCACCACCAATTGGTCGAGGCGTTTCACCTAGCAGCAGAAGAGGCTATCCCAAAAACAAAACCCACATCAAGACAGTACAATGATTACTGGTACTACTGTCCCAGGGTGAAAGAACTCAACCACAGAGTGAACATGGCCCGAAGAAACTACAGGAGACATCCCACGGCAACAAACAGACATCTCCTGCAAGTCATAGTCAAGGATACCAGGGAAGAGAAGGAAGAAATTAAAAACGCAAGCTGGCTCAAGTGGTGCTCCGAACTGAACGAGCACACCACCCTTGGCAAGATGTGGGCCCAGATCCGAAGGGCATCTGGGCAGGCAACACCACCACCACCAACTCATCCCAACCCAGAAGAGGAAGCCGAGAGACTTGCAAAACTGTTCTCTGACCGAGCAGCAACGAAGAACCTCCCGAGACAGGCGGAGGAGACACAACGGCGTCTGCGACAGGTCAGACTCCAGATGATCGAAGAGGCCTGCAGCAGTGAAGATGACACTGACAGACCATTCAACCAGCAAGAACTCCAGAAGTCGCTAAAACGAAGCAAGGATACAGCTCCAGGGGCCGACAGGATAACCTACTCCATGCTCTCTCATGCCGGTACAGCCGGACACGAGGCTCTGCTGCAAGCCATCAATGCCTCGTGGACAGCACAAAGACTCCCACCGGAATGGAAGAAGGCAGATATACAGCCCATTCCGAAGCCCAGAGAACCAGACAAGCCGAGGCCCATCTCCCTCCTCAGCTGCATAGCGAAGACCGGAGAAAGAATGGCTCTCAACCGACTCAAGTGGAAAGTAGGCAGCCCACACCCTCACATCTTTGCTTACACCGAGAACACCGGCACAGGCAACAACATCGCCGAGATACTCAGCATAGTGGACAACAAACCAGCTCTGGTGGTCTTCCTCGACCTGGAGAAAGCCTTCGAACTAGCAAATCCATTGGCCATTACAACTACGCTCGCTAAAAAAGGCGTCAAAGGAAGGTTGCTGGGGTGGATCCAGAACTACCTCACAGAGAGAAGCACGAGTACGCTTTCAGGGAGCAACCTCAAGCTACAGGGTCCATGAAAACGGAACCCCACAAGGAGGCATCCTCAGTCCAATGCTGTTCAACGTCCTGATGGAAAATCTAGTCAAACTTCCCTTCAGACAAACAGCCAAGCTCCTATGCTATGCAGACGACTTACAGCTTATAGTAAGAGGATCGAACAGACTAGCCAACACGCAACACGCACTCCAACTTATAGAAGAGGAGTGCAACAGACTTGGACTCAAGATAAATCCAGCCAAGTCGAAAGCGATGGCCATCTGCACAGACACACCAGACAAGACGCTCTCCATACAAAACACGCCGGTAGTCTGGACCAACGCCCACCAGTGTCTTGGCATCTGGTTTGACCAGAAACTCACCTTCAAGCCGCAACTCGAGTATCTCAGGCACAGGACGAAGAGCAGACACAATATAATGAGGTCGCTCACCAGCAAATCCGCAGGAGCAAACCTTCATGTGCTCAAAGCCTACTACACAGCCGCCATCAGATCGCTGGTAGATTACAGTGCTCCAGCACTCATTGGACTGAGAGAAGACCAAATAGCTAAGCTAGAAGTCATTCAAAACAATGCTCTCAGGAACATGCTCGGAGCACCCATGTGGACCAGAATTTGCAATCTGCAAATGGAAACCGAGCTACCACCCCTGGCAGTACGAGTCAAGCAGGTGACAGCCGGTCTCCTCGCCAAAATCTGTAGAGCAGACAAGCCCACTGTTGCCAAGATTCGAATCAGTACCTCCCTCCACCTCGACCACAGAGTGCGAGGGGCCACCTGGTCGCACGAGGCAAGCGAGGTCATCCGACACCTGCAAGCAGAAACACTCGTCAAGAACAACCAAGACACACGAGACAATGGTTACACTGTTCCTCCACCATGGAGCCCTCCACCAGCCACACTCAAATTCACCGACCTCGGCGACAGTAAAGCCAACCTCCAGAAGGAGGACCTCAAAAAAATATCTCTCCAAGCCATAGCCACCGAGACACCGGCTGATGCAGCATCATACTTCACAGACGGCTCGGTGGACCCAAAACATCACAGATCCGGAGCGGCCTTCTACACCCAAGGTCAGACCCTCAAATGGAGACTTTCCAACGACTGCTCCACCCTACAAACAGAACTGCTAGCAATCTCAAAGGCCTTACAACACGCTGCAACACAACACAACAAGTCCGTCATAATTCACACGGACTCGAAATCGGCCATGCAAGCGCTGCAACACAGTCAACCAAGAGACAACGTCCACATCATCACCTCGATCCTCGCGCAGCTACAGGAATTCCAAAGCCAAAACCGACCAGTCGTCTTACACTGGATTCCCAGTCATGTAGGGATCGGAGGAAACGACGTGGCAGACGAAGCAGCCAAGGCAGCTACACGCTCTAGTAGCGTACACATCCAAGTTCCAGCAAGTGTGCAACAGATCAAGAATCACCTCAGAAAGACTACCAAGCTCCACATCAAAAAGAGCTTCCTTCACGCACTCAACGCTGGTTCCCAATCAGCCAAATGGTACCTGGCGGCCACAAAAGGGGAACCACCTTTCGCAGACAAGAAAACTCCAAGACAAACCCAAGTCAGCCTTCACCGACTACGACTAGGGTACAAGTGCTCCTGGCAGATGATCGGAAATGACGTCACGGAATGCACCTACTGTCAGGAGCCAGCAGCCAACCCACTTGAACACTATCTCCTCGATTGCGAGGTCACACAAAGCCTCCGAAACAGAACTCAACTCTCCCAAGAAACACACACAACACCAGCGGCCACTCTAACCCGAAAGGCCCATACAGACCACATTCACCACCTACTCCGGGTCATCACACGATACCCACCACCCAGATAGCTTAGAAAGCATCCTCTCCCAGCAAGTGCGGACCCCAGTTCGGGGGGCGCGCCACTCCGAGGCTGACCACGTCCAAGAGTGGGGGCCGGTGGTAAGCGTCCACTGATCGGGGGTCCGCTCACACTTGCAACCTGCAGTATCCCTCCAATCTGCAGGTGGGACCACCTCCAATCCCAATCCGGTCTGGCTGCTCCTGGAGCTCCAGCCGGAACCACCAAACGGGCCGCCTATAGGCAAAGGCCCGTGTCGGACTACGGTCCGACAATCTATACAACAACAACAACAACCAGGCCGCCCGTATTTACTATTTCGTCGTCGAGATGGCCCGTACTAAACAGACTGCCCGCAAGTCCACTGGAGGCAAGGCTCCACGGAAGCAGCTTGCCACCAAGGCAGCTCGCAAGTCCGCCCCAGCCACCGGTGGTGTCAAGAAGCCCCATCGTTACAGGCCCGGAACCGTCGCCCTTCGTGAGATCCGTCGCTACCAGAAGAGCACAGAGCTACTCATCAGGAAGCTGCCCTTCCAGCGCCTGGTGCGTGAGATCGCCCAGGATTTCAAGGATGACCTGCGCTTCCAGTCGTCTGCCGTCATGGCTCTGCAGGAAGCCTCTGAGGCTTACCTGGTGGGTCTTTTCGAGGACACCAACCTGTGTGCCATTCACGCCAAGCGCGTTACCATCATGCCCAAGGACATCCAGCTGGCCCGGCGCATCCGCGGAGAGCGTGCTTAAGTCCTCTTCCTTGGGGAAAAACAAAAAGCACAACAAAACCTACCAGACATCTATAACTCGGCCCTTCTCAGGGCCAAAGAACTGTTCTGAAGATAATTTTCATGACAATCGAAATGGTTGGTGGTAGGAGAGCGTTAATTTCGGTTACCCAAATCGCCTAACGGTAAGTTGGTAACATTCGTGCAGGCACGAATGTATAGTAGGTCATCAATTCGGGAGGTGGGTGGGTGCAACAAACAAGAGCTAGTAACAAATAAATATATAAAGAATAAGTAAGTAAATAAATAAATAAAATAAAAGAAAATACAATAAAATACAATAAAATAAAATAAATTGTTTACATGAAATAGGCGTGCTGCAAACATGAAATGAAGCCCAAACACACTCCATGTATGTCACTTTGCAGTGGGTGTAAAAGTACTCCACGCAGAATTTATTTATTTATTTATTATGTTTCGATTTAGTCCGGTTTCTACGCCAATAGAGAATGCAGATTATTATAATTTTTTTTTTTTTTTATTTCCCTCTCAATATATCACTGTCGGTAACTGTCTCTTTAACATGTAACTGTGGCTCCGATGGAGCCGATTAAGTTGTAGTAGTGGGATGGCGTGTTTGTTGTGCACAAGTAACCTCTTACTTGGAAGAGGTGTACTTGGTGACAGCCTTGGTGCCCTCAGACACGGCATGCTTGGCCAGTTCACCGGGCAGCAAGAGTCGGACAGCTGTCTGGATTTCCTGACTTGTAATGGTGGAGCGTTTGTTGTAGTGCGCCAGGCGGGAAGCCTCGGCAGCGATGCGCTCGAAGATGTCGTTCACGAAAGAGTTCATGATGGACATAGCTTTGGAGGAGACTCCTGTGTCGGGGTGCACTTGCTTCAGTACCTTGTAGATGTAGATGCTGTAGCTTTCCTTCCTCCTGCGCTTCTTCTTCTTGTCACCCTTGGCAATGGCCTTCTGGGCCTTTCCAGCCTTCTTGGCAGCCTTTCCGGAAGTTTTGGGAGGCATGGCGGCACAGTTACTCGTGGCGCGGAGCGAGAGAATTGAAAACTGGCCCGACTAACTTTTCCTTATATACCGAGCGGGCCGCTCAGGATCAGACTGGCTGCAGCTACGGCTCTCTTACATTGGTTGGGTCTGCGAGACGGCCACCTGGCCTGATCCTGAGCTTGGTATAAAAGACCAAGGTGGCGGGCGGAAATTTAACTCCTACCACGAAAAGCAGCAGCAGCAACATGTCAGGACGCGGCAAGGGAGGCAAGGTGAAGGGCAAGTCAAAGTCCCGTTCTAGCAGGGCCGGACTCCAGTTCCCCGTGGGTAGGATCCACCGTCTCTTGCGTAA
Source organism: Homarus americanus (assembly GCF_018991925.1). Lineage (NCBI taxonomy): Eukaryota > Metazoa > Arthropoda > Malacostraca > Decapoda > Nephropidae > Homarus > Homarus americanus. The sequence continues at coordinate 5,254 of NW_024722302.1, forward strand.
AGGCAACTATGCTGAGCGTGTTGGTGCAGGTGCACCTGTGTACCTTGCAGCCGTCATGGAGTACCTGGCAGCAGAAGTGCTCGAGCTGGCCGGTAACGCCGCCCGCGACAACAAGAAGACCCGCATTATCCCGCGTCATCTTCAGCTTGCCATTCGCAATGACGAGGAGCTGAACAAGCTCCTGTCTGGAGTCACCATTGCCCAAGGGGGTGTCCTTCCTAACATCCAAGCTGTGCTCCTCCCCAAGAAGACAGAGAAGAAATAAGAACCCAAGGTTCGTTCACACAAGACAACCTAACCAAACAGGCTCCTTTCGGAGCCACAGGATATCACTTAAAGAGAGAAATATACGACATCAACGTTTTGCAGGATAACACTCTATTTTACGTGTAATTAGCATAGTATTGTGGAAATAGAGTGAAATTGTTTTTGAATGGTGTAGATGTGAAGGGGTACTGCGGGGGCCTGGGGTGGGGGACTTAAACGGGACTTAGAAGGGCGCAAGAAGCAGCAGCAGCAGCCAGGGAGGCGACCTTATTTTCACTCTGGTTCATTGACAGTACACATTTACCAGCAGCATACATTGGAGTCATATTGTAATTGTAGACTAATCAGTGTGGGCAAGCTAGCCAATTTGGGATAAACAGCAAGAATGTAATGTCCTCAATGAAGTAATGACATAGTTCAAGATACAATAAGTGAGGTGGCCTGAAGTCTTTGACAGTGTCCCATTCAATAATATAGTAGTGCTTTAAAGGTGTATCACCAAGTTTACATGCTGAGTGTTCCGGTATGGGTACAGCGTTACTAACTAGCCAGATGTGTCTGTATCCTAACCTAATTCTGGCCACGACTACATCACACAGGCAGGCAGGAGCAAGTTGTTTGGACACCCTTCCTAGCCCCCTTGGTCCCTGTTCACCTACCTACTGTAGCAGTAAGTAGGTACCTGTTGTAAATCGAAAGGTTGCCAATTCGTATTCAGGGAAAGTTGTTGGAGCTTCTAAACTTGAACTGACACAATCCGAGGAGTGGTGACCCGAGGATCACAGACACTATCTCTCCCACTACAAATCCCTTCCTAACCTCCTGCTCCTTCCTATGTCCTCCCAAAATTGAACCATGCTATCGCAAAGGTAATAATACAGGTAGAGACAACAACATATTTTCCTATTGTCTTATTATATATTAATAACAGAAACGCTGCCGCCATCCCGGAGGCTTTACATTGTCTCACTGTTCATTCCCTCCACAATTCTTCCTCTTACTTCTTCTTCTTCTTCTTCTTCTTCTTCTTCTTCTTCTTCTTCTTCTTCTTCTTCTTCTTCCATCAATACTTTATTAACGGTGTATGTAAGTTTCACCATGTTTTGCACTACAGCGGTAGAGCAAAGTATATTTTGTTAGCAATAAACCAAAAGCATATTTTATGGCCTAATCATCACTACATAGAACACCACCCATAAAGCATGATACTAGTAGACCACAAAAACTGCTATAAACCCCCAAAGCATATTTTATTGCCTAATCATCACTACATAGAACACCACTCATAAAGCATGATACTATTAGACCACAAACTGCTATAAACCCCAATAATATACTATACTAGTGACTCTAATTGTGTTACCCAATATTATACGAAATAATACTATAAAACATAATAATAAACACACTAATAGTGTATATTAGTTGAATGCACAATCTGATGAGAAGTCAAAAAAAAAAAAAAAAAAAATAGCAACAACCTAGAAAGAGTGTAGAGTATTTTTGTGCAAACTATTATACTAGTAGATGGTCTAAGATAACTGTATGTGAAGGAAAAGGTGTGCTCTCCACTCAAACTTTCTTTTTATGAAATCTCCTACTCCCCAGCTGAGCGGTACGCCCAATGGGAAACAAAACGTGGCACATAACACGCCGCCCGCCAGCTCTGGCTCGGTGAATAGGAATCAGTAATCGGGCGGAGTATAAACAACACCGCCGCCAATGTGCTCCTCCCATCTCTGAGGAAATCTGGCGGGCAACTTAGTATTATATTAGCATGTAATAATAATAACAATAATAATAATAATAATACTACTACTACTACTAATAATAATAATAATAATAATAATAATATTAATAATAATAATATTAATAATAATAACATGCAATTTCATTTTATAACACATACTAACAAAATAGTGTATAGCCTACTATACTTAACTATAATAGGTTAGGTTGCGTAGGAGGATCTAAAAAGTACAGTAGTATACACACACACACACACACACACACACACACACACACACACACACACACATACATATAGACAACAAACCAAATTAGAAACCACACGTCAGTGAAGTTATCAAATCCTCCAGTTTCCGTCTCCACCTCCTACGCCGACTCAAGTCCCTCGGTGGTCCTGCACACGAGCTCCTCAGTGTTTACACAACATTCATACTTCCCAAGCTCACCTATGCCTCCTCCACCTGGTCTTCCTCCCTAAATGCCACACAACGTAAACACCTCGAAAAAGTGCAAAAGAGGCCATGCAAGATTATTCTCTACCCTTCCTACCCCACATATCAAGAAGCGCTCAACACACTGACCCTTTAGACTCTCACTGACCATCACCACGACCTCATCTGCAAATTTGGTAAGAAGCTTCTACACCATCCCCGACACCGGCTCCTACTACCACCTGAGATCCCTAGTCCGAGAATTGCTCTTCGACACCACAACCGCATCCAGCCCAGCCCATACGTGCACGAACTGATCGCTATAAGAACAGCCCAGTCCCAACCATTGTAAAAATTATCGATAACTTGTAATAAATCAGTGTACTCACTCCCAGTAAACACTACTCCTTGCACTGTCACTATGTTGAAATGAACTGTAGTTTGAGCTTTTCCCCAGCTAGTTATTATATGTCTTATTTGTGTCACTCATGTTACTTGTATATTATTTGTAATTCGTAACCCATTCCCCAAATATGTAACTGTATATTTTCAGTCTTCTGGCTGCCAAGCTCTTTCAATAAACCGTTAATTATTATTATTATTATTATTATTATTTATATGTTAGCCCATACCAACTCACTTTCCACTTGAATGAGTGAGTCATGTCGACCACGTGTGTCCCCAAGATGCTACGACACCACGTAGTTAATGTTTTGCTACAGCATCATCATGTGAAGTTCCTCATAACACCATCTGTGAGGTAACTGCTACATCATCAGGCCCCTCATAACGCCATCTGTGAGGGAGTTACTACACTACGTGTCTGGTGTTTAACATCTCACCTTACATTATCTACGCGTGCAAACATCAATCTGTATGTTCACTGTGTGCTCCTTCACCTTTCTCTAATGAGGGCTTTTGTTAAACCACCAATGTATGATGTACTAAGTCATTTGTGTCCAATGTATACTTTCGAAAAGCCCTTGTTTGGGGAAGGTAGGAGAGAGTAGTCGTCATTATTGTCCAAGCCACATTATTTATGTCTATATATAAGTAATGTAGGCTGGTTTTTAAATACCTCAATCCCCTAACGGTGCCGTTTGTATATTAAGAAATACCGAAGCCATACAGTACAACACCAGCGAATATGAAGTATCACTGTAACCGGCAACTGTTACTCACTCATACCTACATACATATATAGAGTCTTTACAGAATGATAGCAGACACGAGGAAGACGAACAACAAGAGGAGAAGAGTTAGAAGAAAATCAACTTCAAGCTAAGAAAAAGAATACCAAGACATTTCCTCCAAACAAGAAAACAACACACACAATCAAGCCGACCAAACACTGAGAAACCATGGCGGAACCCAACATGCACAGGACGCTTGACCTGACTCTATCCTGCCGCATCCAGGCGAGTTGCTGCTTAAAGTCCCTCACGCAAGCGCTGTTTAGCCACTGCACCTATTCTATCCTCCTAAAATTCACTTCAATCCCCCCTGCCACTAGCATGTTATGTATGTATGTATGTATGTATGTATGATGAATGATAACTGCAACTTTGCGTATTAAAACTCATTACTCTTACCGAAGTAATATAGTGCGTGGTTATGTTATGTCATGTTAGGATAGATTATAAACTACATTGGGTTACATTTCGTGAGGTTCGGTGACGCTACAGGAAGTTAGGTGAGGTACCTGGAGGTTAGGTGAATGTTGACTGACTGACTGACAATTATTAGGAAGTGGTTCCAACACGTTCACGCACAACCTATACTCATACCACAAGTCCAGAATTAGAGAGGATCATGTTATTGGATATATTTTCAACGATTTACTCAGTGTCTAACCAACTCTTTAGCGATTTAAATGTGGACCTAAAATTAGGTCCGTATATTTGTTTGTCGTGGTGGTGGTGGTGGTGTGCGCCCGTCCATCAGGTTGATTAACCACCAAAACCATAAAGGGTGCGGCCCTGCCGTTTCAGGGCATACACCACATCCATGGCGGTGACGGTCTTCCTTTTTGCGTGCTCGGTGTAGGTGACGGCGTCACGGATGACGTTCTCCAGAAACACCTTGAGGACGCCGCGGGTCTCCTCGTAGATGAGGCCGGATATACGTTTAACACCTCCACGCCGAGCTAGACGACGAATGGCGGGCTTGGTGATACCCTGGATGTTGTCACGAAGCACCTTACGATGACGCTTGGCGCCACCCTTTCCAAGTCCCTTGCCTCCTTTGCCTCGTCCAGTCATGTTGTTGTGGTTGCTACTACAGGTGGTCCTGGTGTGGCTTCGCCCACGGTTTGGTGGGAGTAGGTGGCGTGCTGTGGACGCAGCGGTAGTATCGTTCATCCAAGGCCGTCCCTCCCTCTTGGAGGTGGGGCGTAGCTTGCGGATGACGCATGCGGCACTCGTGGCCAATGAGGTGGCCACTGAGGTGGAGAATGTCTGTATATAAGCCCGCCCGCCTGAGAGAAGACCAAATAGCTAAGCTAGAAGTCATTCAAAACAATGCTCTCAGGACCATGCTCGGAGCACCCATGTGGACCAGAATTTGCAATCTGCAAATGGAAACCGAGCTACCACCCCTGGCAGTACGAGTCAAGCAGGTGACAGCCGGTCTCCTCGCCAAAATCTGCAGAGCAGACAAGCCCACAGCTGCCAAGATTCGAATCAGTGCCTCCCTCCACCTCGACCACAGAGTGCGAGGGGCCACCTGGTCGCACGAGGCAAGCGAGGTCATCCGACACCTGCAAGCAGAAACACTCGTCAAGAACAACCAAGACACACGAGACAATGGTTACACTGTTCCTCCACCATGGAGCCCTCCACCAGCCACACTCAAATTCACCGACCTCGGCGACAGTAAAGCCAACCTCCAGAAGGAGGACCTCAAAAAAATATCTCTCCAAGCCATAGCCACCGAGACACCGGCTGATGCAGCATCATACTTCACAGACGGCTCGGTGGACCCAAAACATCACAGATCCGGAGCGGCCTTCTACACCCAAGGTCAGACCCTCAAATGGAGACTTTCCAACGACTGCTCCACCCTACAAACAGAACTGGTAGCAATCTCAAAGGCCCTACAACACGCTGCAACACAACACAACAAGTCCGTCATAATTCACACGGACTCGAAATCGGCCATGCAGGCGCTGCAACACAGTCAACCAAGAGACAACGTCCACATCATCACCTCGATCCTCGCACAGCTACAGGAATTCCAAAGCCAACACCGACCAGTCGTCTTACACTGGATTCCCAGTCATGTAGGGATCGGAGGAAACGACGTGGCAGACGAAGCAGCCAAGGCAGCTACACGTTCTAGTAGCGTACACATCCAAGTTCCAGCAAGTGTGCAACAGATCAAGAATCACCTCAGAAAGACTACCAAGCTCCACATCAAAAAGAGCTTCCTTCACGCACTCAACGCTGGTTCCCAATCAGCCAAATGGTACCTGGCGGCCACAAAAGGGGAACCACCTTTCGCAGACAAGAAAACTCCAAGACAAACCCAAGTCAGCCTTCACCGACTACGACTAGGGTACAAGTGCTCCTGGCAGATGATCGGAAACGACGTCATGGAATGCACCTACTGTCAGGAGCCAGCAGCCAACCCACTTGAACACTATCTCCTCGATTGCGAGGTCACACAAAGCCTCCGAGACAGAACTCAAATCTCCCAAGAAACACACACAACACCAGCGGCCACTCTAACCCGAAAGGCCCATACAGACCACATTCACCACCTACTCCGGGTCATCACACGATACCCACCACCCAGATAGCTTAGAAAGCATCCTCTCCCAGCAAGTGCGGACCCCAGTTCGGGGGGCGCGCCACTCCGAGGCTGACCACGTCCAAGAGTGGGGGCCGGTGGTAAGCGTCCACTGATCGGGGGTCCGCTCACACTTGCAACCTGCAGTATCCCTCCAATCTGCAGGTGGGACCACCTCCATCCCAATCCGGTCTGGCTGCTCCTGGAGCTCCAGCCGGAACCACCAAACGGGCCGCCTATAGGCAAAGGCCCGTGTCGGACTACGGTCCGACAATCTATACAACAACAACAACCAGGCCGCCCGTATTTACTATTTCGTCGTCGAGATGGCCCGTACTAAACAGACTGCCCGCAAGTCCACTGGAGGCAAGGCTCCACGGAAGCAGCTTGCCACCAAGGCAGCTCGCAAGTCCGCCCCAGCCACCGGTGGTGTCAAGAAGCCCCATCGTTACAGGCCCGGAACCGTCGCCCTTCGTGAGATCCGTCGTTACCAGAAGAGCACAGAGCTACTCATCAGGAAGCTGCCCTTCCAGCGCCTGGTGCGTGAGATCGCCCAGGATTTCAAGACTGACCTGCGCTTCCAGTCGTCTGCCGTCATGGCTCTGCAGGAAGCCTCTGAGGCTTACCTGGTGGGTCTTTTCGAGGACACCAACCTGTGTGCCATTCACGCCAAGCGCGTTACCATCATGCCCAAGGACATCCAGCTGGCCCGGCGCATCCGCGGAGAGCGTGCTTAAGTCCTCTTCCTTGGGGAAAAAGAAAAAGCACAACAAAACCTACCAGACATCTATAACTCGGCCCTTCTCAGGGCCAAAGAACTGTTCTGAAGATAATTTTCATGACAATCGAAATGGTTGGTGGTAGGAGAGCGTTAATTTCGGTTACCCAAATCGCCTAACGGTAAGTTGGTAACATTCGTGCAGGCACGAATGTATAGTAGGTCATCAATTCGGGAGGTGGGTGGGTGCAACAAACAAGAGCTAGTAACAAATAAATGTATAAAGAATAAGTAAGTAAATAAATAAATAAAATAAAAGAAAATACAATAAAATACAATAAAATAAAATAAATTGTTTACATGAAATAGGCGTGCTGCAAACATGAAATGAAGCCCAAACACACTCCATGTATGTCACTTTGCAGTGGGTGTAAAAGTACTCCACGCAGAATTTATTTATTTATTTATTATGTTTCGATTTAGTCCGGTTTCTACGCCAATAGAGAATGCAGATTATTATAATTTTTTTTTTTTTTTATTTCCCTCTCAATATATCACTGTCGGTAACTGTCTCTTTAACATGTAACTGTGGCTCCGATGGAGCCGATTAAGTTGTAGTAGTGGGATGGCGTGTTTGTTGTGCACAAGTAACCTCTTACTTGGAAGAGGTGTACTTGGTGACAGCCTTGGTGCCCTCAGACACGGCATGCTTGGCCAGTTCACCGGGCAGCAAGAGTCGGACAGCTGTCTGGATTTCCCGACTTGTAATGGTGGAGCGTTTGTTGTAGTGCGCCAGGCGGGAAGCCTCGGCAGCGATGCGCTCGAAGATGTCGTTCACGAAAGAGTTCATGATGGACATAGCTTTGGAGGAGACTCCTGTGTCGGGGTGCACTTGCTTCAGTACCTTGTAGATGTAGATGCTGTAGCTTTCCTTCCTCCTGCGCTTCTTCTTCTTGTCACCCTTGGCAATGGCCTTCTGGGCCTTTCCAGCCTTCTTGGCAGCCTTTCCGGAAGTTTTGGGAGGCATGGCGGCACAGTTACTCGTGGCGCGGAGCGAGAGAATTGAAAACTGGCCCGACTAACTTTTCCTTATATACCGAGCGGGCCGCTCAGGATCAGACTGGCTGCAGCTACGGCTCTCTTACATTGGTTGGGTCCGCGAGACGGCCACCTGGCCTGATCCTGAGCTTGGTATAAAAGACCAAGGTGGCGGGCGGAAATTTAACTCCTATCACGAAAAGCAGCAGCAGCAACATGTCAGGACGCGGCAAGGGAGGCAAGGTGAAGGGCAAGTCAAAGTCCCGTTCTAGCAGGGCCGGACTCCAGTTCCCCGTGGGTAGGATCCACCGTCTCTTGCGTAAAGGCAACTATGCTGAGCGTGTTGGTGCAGGTGCACCTGTGTACCTTGCAGCCGTCATGGAGTACCTGGCAGCAGAAGTGCTCGAGCTGGCCGGTAACGCCGCCCGCGACAACAAGAAGACCCGCATTATCCCGCGTCATCTTCAGCTTGCCATTCGCAATGACGAGGAGCTGAACAAGCTCCTGTCTGGAGTCACCATTGCCCAAGGGGGTGTCCTTCCTAACATCCAAGCTGTGCTCCTCCCCAAGAAGACAGAGAAGAAATAAGAACCCAAGGTTCGTTCACACAAGACAACCTAACCAAACAGGCTCCTTTCGGAGCCACAGGATATCACTTAAAGAGAGAAATATACGACATCAACGTTTTGCAGGATAACACTCTATTTTACGTGTAATTAGCATAGTATTGTGGAAATAGAGTGAAATTGATTTAGAATGGTGTAGATGTGAAGGGCGGTTGTGGGGGCCTGGGGTGGGGGACTTAAACGGGACTTAGAAGGGCGCAAGAAGCAGCAGGAGCCAGGGAGGCGACCTTATTTTCACTCTGGTTCATTGACAGTACACATTTACCAGCAGCATACATTGGAGTCATATTGTAATTGTAGACTAATCAGTGTGGGCAAGCTAGCCAATTTGGGATAAACAGCAAGAATGTAATGTCCTCAATGAAGTAATGACATAGTTCAAGATACAATAAGTGAGGTGGCCTGAAGTCTTTGACAGTGTCCCATTCAATAATATAGTAGTGCTTTAAAGGTGTATCACCAAGTTTACATGCTGAGTGTTCCGGTATGGGTACAGCGTTACTAACTAGCCAGATGTGTCTGTATCCTAACCTAATTCTGGCCACGACTACATCACACAGGCAGGCAGGAGCAAGTTGTTTGGACACTCTTCCTAGCCCCCTTGGTCCCTGTTCACCTACCTACTGTAGCAGTAAGTAGGTACCTGTTGTAAATCGAAAGGTTGCCAATTCGTATTCAGGGAAAGTTGTTGGAGCTTCTAAACTTGAACTGACACAATCCGAGGAGTGGTGACCCGAGGATCACAGACACTATCTCTCCCACTACAAATCCCTTCCTAACCTCCTGCTCCTTCCTAACCTCCTGCTCCTTCCTATGTCCTCCCAAAATTGAACCATGCTATCGCAAAGGTAATAATACAGGTAGAGACAACAACATATTTTCCTATTGTCTTATTATATATTAATAACAGAAACGCTGCCGCCATCCCGGAGGCTTTACATTGTCTCACTGTTCATTCCCTCCACAATTCTTCTTCTTCTTCTTCTTCTTCTTCTTCTTCTTCTTCTTCTTCTTCTTCTTCTTCTTCTTCTTCTTCTTCTTCTTCTTCTTCTTCTTCCATCAATACTTTATTAACGGTGTATGTAAGTTTCACCATGTTTTGCACTACAGCGGTAGAGCAAAGTATATTTTGTTAGCAATAAACCAAAAGCATATTTTATGGCCTAATCATCACTACATAGAACACCACCCATAAAGCATGATACTAGTAGACCACAAAAACTGCTATAAACCCCCAAAGCATATTTTATTGCCTAATCATCACTACATAGAACACCACTCATAAAGCATGATACTATTAGACCACAAACTGCTATAAACCCCAATAATATACTATACTAGTGACTCTAATTGTGTTACCCAATATTATACGAAATAATACTATAAAACATAATAATAAACACACTAATAGTGTATATTAGTTGAATGCACAATCTGATGAGAAGTCAAAAAAAAAAAAAAAAAAAATAGCAACAACCTAGAAAGAGTGTAGAGTATTTTTGTGCAAACTATTATACTAGTAGATGGTCTAAGATAACTGTATGTGAAGGAAAAGGTGTGCTCTCCACTCAAACTTTCTTTTTATGAAATCTCCTACTCCCCAGCTGAGCGGTACGCCCAATGGGAAACAAAACGTGGCACATAACACGCCGCCCGCCAGCTCTGGCTCGGTGAATAGGAATCAGTAATCGGGCGGAGTATAAACAACACCGCCGCCAATGTGCTCCTCCCATCTCTGAGGAAATCTGGCGGGCAACTTAGTATTATATTAGCATGTAATAATAATAACAATAATAATAATAATAACTACTACTACTACTAATAATAATAATAATAATAATAATAATAATATTAATAATAATAATATTAATAATAATAACATGCAATTTCATTTTATAACACATACTAACAAAATAGTGTATAGCCTACTATACTTAACTATAATAGGTTAGGTTGCGTAGGAGGATCTAAAAAGTACAGTAGTATACACACACACACACACACACACACACACACACACACACACACACATACATATAGACAACAAACTAAATTAGAAACCACACGTCAGTGAAGTTATCAAATCCTCCAGTTTCCGTCTCCACCTCCTACGCCGACTCAAGTCCCTCGGTGGTCCTGCACACGAGCTCCTCAGTGTTTACACAACATTCATACTTCCCAAGCTCACCTATGCCTCCTCCACCTGGTCTTCCTCCCTAAATGCCACACAACGTAAACACCTCGAAAAAGTGCAAAAGAGGCCATGCAAGATTATTCTCTACCCTTCCTACTCCACATATCAAGAAGCGCTCAACACACTGACCCTTTAGACTCTCACTGACCATCACCACGACCTCATCTGCAAATTTGGTAAGAAGCTTCTACACCATCCCCGACACCGGCTCCTACTACCACCTGAGATCCCTAGTCCGAGAATTGCTCTTCGACACCACAACCGCATCCAGCCCAGCCCATACGTGCACGAACTGATCGCTATAAGAACAGCCCAGTCCCAACCATTGTAAAAATTATCGATAACTTGTAATAAATCAGTGTACTCACTCCCAGTAAACACTACTCCTTGCACTGTCACTATGTTGAAATGAACTGTAGTTTGAGCTTTTCCCCAGCTAGTTATTATATGTTTTATTTGTGTCACTCATGTTACTTGTATATTATTTGTAATTCGTAACCCATTCCCCAAATATGTAACTGTATATTTTCAGCCTTCTGGCTGCCAAGCTCTTTCAATAAACCGTTAATTATTATTATTATTATTATTATTTATATGTTGGCCCATACCAACTCACTCCCCTGAACCCTCCTCCCCACCGGACTATCAACAAGTTCTTGCCATAAGGTACTATCTCATTTGGCAAAGGAATGGAACCAGTGATGAATAGTGGTGAACAGTGCTTAACTCAGTGAAAAACAACTCGGCAGTTGAGTCTTACCCAAGCTAGCTAACCACCTTCACACAGTGAGGTCCCAGGTACCCAGTTATACTTCCCCTGAGACTCCACGATAGAGAGGCCTGGGACCACACCTCACCCACTTGAATGAGTGAGTCATGTCGACCACGTGGTGTCCCCAAGATGCTACGACACCACGTAGTGAATGTTTTGCTACAGCATCATCATGTGAAGTTCCTCATAACACCATCTGTGAGGTAACTGCTACATCATCAGGCCCCTCATAACGCCATCTGTGAGGGAGTTACTACACTACGTGTCTGGTGTTTAACATCTCACCTTACATTATCTACGCGTGCAAACATCAATCTGTATGTTCACTGTGTGCTCCTTCACCTTTCTCTAATGAGGGCTTTTGTTAAACCACCAATGTATGATGTACTAAGTCATTTGTGTCCAATGTATACTTTCGAAAAGCCCTTGTTTGGGGAAGGTAGGAGAGAGTAGTCGTCATTATTGTCCAAGCCACATTATTTATTTCTATATATAAGTAATGTAGGCTGGTTTTTAAATACCTCAATCCCCTAACGGTGCCGTTTGTATATTAAGAAATACCGAAGCCATACAGTACAACACCAGCGAATATGAAGTATCACTGTAACCGGCAACTGTTACTCACTCATACCTACATACATATAGAGAGTCTTTACAGAATGATAGCAGACACGAGGAAGACGAACAACAAGAGGAGAAGAGTTAGAAGAAAATCAACTTCAAGCTAAGAAGAAGAATACCAAGACATTTCCTCCAAACAAGAAAACAACACACACAATCAAGCCGACCAAACACTGAGAAACCATGGCGGAACCCAACATGCACAGGACGCTTGACCTGACTCTATCCTGCCGCATCCAGGCGAGTTGCTGCTTAAAGTCCCTCACGCAAGCGCTGTTTAGCCACTGCACCTATTCTATCCTCCTAAAATTCACTTCAATCCCCCCTGCCACTAGTATGTTATGTATGTATGTATGTATGTATGTATGAATGAATGATAACTGCAACTTTGCGTATTAAAACTCATTACTCTTACCGAAGTAATATAGTGCGTGGTTATGTTATGTCATGTTAGGATAGATTATAAACTACATTGGGTTACATTTCGTGAGGTTCGGTGACGCTACAGGAAGTTAGGTGAGGTACCTGGAGGTTAGGTGAATGTTGACTGACTGACTGACAATTATTAGGAAGTGGTTCCAACACGTTCACACACAACCTATACTCATACCACAAGTCCAGAATTAGAGAGGATCATGTTATTGGATATATTTTCAAAGATTTACTCAGTGTCTAACCAACTCTTTAGCGATTTAAATGTGGACCTAAAATTAGGTCCGTATATTTGTTTGTCGTGGTGGTGGTGGTGGTGGTGGTGGTGTGCGCCCGTCCATCAGGTTGATTAACCACCAAAACCATAAAGGGTGCGGCCCTGCCGTTTCAGGGCATACACCACATCCATGGCGGTGACGGTCTTCCTTTTTGCGTGCTCGGTGTAGGTGACGGCGTCACGGATGACGTTCTCAAGAAACACCTTGAGGACGCCGCGGGTCTCCTCGTAGATGAGGCCGGATATACGTTTAACACCTCCACGCCGAGCTAGACGACGAATGGCGGGCTTGGTGATACCCTGGATGTTGTCACGAAGCACCTTACGATGACGCTTGGCACCACCCTTTCCAAGTCCCTTGCCTCCTTTGCCTCGTCCAGTCATGTTGTTGTGGTTGCTACTACAGGTGGTCCTGGTGTGGCTTCGCCCCCGGTTTGGTGGGAGTAGGTGGCGTGCTGTGG
>NW_024722303.1:0-16936 GCF_018991925.1 Homarus americanus
TATAACACTCCCCTTAACGACGTGTATTATAACACTTACCTTAATGACGTGAATTATAACACTCACCTTAACGACGTGTATTATAACACTCACCTTAACGACGTGTATTATAACACTCACCTTAACGACGTGTATTATAACACTCCCCTTAATGACGTGTATTATAACACTCACCTTAATGACGTGTATTATAACACTCCCCTTAATGACGTGTAATATAACACTCACCTTAACGACGTGTATTATATCACTCACCTTAATGACGTGTATTATAACACTCACCTTAATGACGTGTATTATAACACTCCCCTTAATGACGTGTAATATAACACTCACCTTAACGACGTGTATTATAACACTCACCTTAACGACGTGTAATATAACCCACCTTAGCGACGTGTATTATAACACTCCCCTTAATGACGTGTATTATAACACTCACCTTAACGACGTGTATTATAACACTCACCTTAATGACGTGTATTATAACACTCCCCTTAACGACGTGTATTATAACACTCACCTTAATGACGTGTATTATAACACTCACCTTAACGACGTGTATTATAACACTCACCTTAACGACGTGTATTATAACACTCACCTTAACGACGTGTATTATAACACTCCCCTTAATGACGTGTATTATAACACTCACCTTAACGACGTGTATTATAACACTCCCCTTAACGACGTGTATTATAACACTCACCTTAATGACGTGTATTATAACACTCCCCTTAATGACGTGTATTATAACACTCCCCTTAACGACGTGTATTATAACACTCACCTTACCGACGTGTATTATAACACTCACCTTAATGACGTGTATTATAACACTCACCTTAATGACGTGTATTATAACACTCCCCTTAATGACGTGTATTATAACACTCACCTTAACGACGTGTATTATAACACTCACCTTAATGACGTGTATTATAACACTCACCTTAATGACGTGTATTATAACACTCCCCTTAATGACGTGTAATATAACACTCACCTTAACGACGTGTATTATAACACTCACCTTAACGACGTGTAATATAACACACCTTAGCGACGTGTATTATAACACTCCCCTTAATGACGTGTATTATAACACTCACCTTAACGACGTGTATTATAACACTCACCTTAATGACGTGTATTATAACACTCCCCTTAACGACGTATATTATAACACTCACCTTAACGACGTGTATTATAACACTCACCTTAACGACGTGTATTATAACACACACCTTAACGACGTGTATTATAACACTCACCTTAACGACGTGTATTATAACACACACCTTAAGGACGTGTATTATAACACTCACCTTAAGGACGTGTATTATAACACTCACCTTAACGACGTGTATTATAACACTCACCTTAACGACGTGTATTATAACACTCACCTTAACGACGTGTATTATAACACTCCCCTTAATGACGTGTATTATAACACTCACCTTAACGACGTGTATTATAACCTCCCTTAACGACATAACTGGCGTGTGATGTACTCCTTAATGACGTGTGTGCTTGCTCCCTTAACGACGTGTATTATAACACTCACCTTAACGACGTGTATTTTAACACTCACCTTAATGACGTGTATTATAACACTCCTCTTAATGACGTGTATTATAACACTCGCCTTAGCGACGTGTATTATAACACTCACCTTAACGACGTGTAATATAACACACCTTAGCGACGTTTATTATAACACTCCCCTTAATGACGTGTATTATAACACTCTCCTTAACGACGTGTAATATAACACACCTTAGCGACGTGTATTATAACACTCCCCTTAATGACGTGTATTATAACACTCACCTTAATGACGTGTATTATAACACTCACCTTAGCGACGTGTATTATAACACTCACCTTAATGACGTGTATTATATCACCTTAACGACGTGTAATATAACACACCTTAGCGACGTGTATTATAGCACTCACCTTACCGACGCACTCCCCTTAATGACGTGAATTTTAACCTCTCCTTAACGACGTGTATTATAACACTCACCTTAACGACGTGTATTATAACCTCACCTTAACGACGTGTGATATAACACTCACCTTAACGACGTGTATAACACTCACCTTACCGACGTGTATTATAACACTCACCTTAATGACGTGTATTATAACACTCACCTTAATGACGTGTATTATAACACTCCCCTTAATGACGTGTATTATAACACTCACCTTAACGACGTGTATTATAACACTCACCTTAATGACGTGTATTATAACACTCACCTTAATGACGTGTATTATAACACTCCCCTTAATGACGTGTAATATAACACTCACCTTAACGACGTGTATTATAACACTACCTTAACGACGTGTAACAAGCACACCTTAGCGACGTGTATTATAACACTCCCTTAATGACGTGTATTATAACTCCGCCTTAACGACGTGTATTATAGCCTCACCTTAATGACGTGTATTATAACACTCCCTTAACGACGTATATTATAACACTCACCTTAACGACGTGTTATAACACTCACCTTAACGACGTGTATTATAACACACACCTTAACGACGTGTATTATAACACTCCACCTTAACGACGTGTATTATAACGCCACACACACCTTGGGACGTGTATTATAACACTCACCTTAAGGACGTGTATTATAACACTCACCTTAACGACGTGTATTATAACACTCACCTTAACGACGTGTATTATAACACTCACCTTAACGACGTGTATTATAACACTCCCGTTAATGACGTGTATTATAACACTCACCTTAACGACGTGTATTATAACACTCCCCTTAACGACGTGTATTATAACACTCACCTTAATGACGTGTATTATAACACTCCCCTTAATGACGTGTATTATAACACTCACCTTAACGACGTGTATTATAACACTCACCTTAATGACGTGTATTATAACACTCCCCTTAATGACGTGTATTATAACACTCCCCTTAACGACGTGTATTATAACACTCACCTTAACGACGTGTATTTTAACACTCACCTTAATGACGTGTATTATAACACTCCCCTTAATGACGTGTATTATAACACTCGCCTTAGCGACGTGTATTATAACACTCACCTTAACGACGTGTAATATAACACACCTTAGCGACGTTTATTATAACACTCCCCTTAATGACGTGTATTATAACACTCTCCTTAACGACGTGTAATATAACACACCTTAGCGACGTGTATTATAACACTCCCCTTAATGACGTGTATTATAACACTCACCTTAATGACGTGTATTATAACACTCACCTTAGCGACGTGTATTATAACACTCACCTTAATGACGTGTATTATAACACCTTAACGACGTGTAATATAACACACCTTAGCGACGTGTATTATAGCACTCACCTTACCGACGTGTATTATAACACTCCCCTTAACGACGTGTATTATAACACTCCCCTTAATGACGTGTATTTTAACACTCTCCTTAACGACGTGTATTATAACACTCACCTTAACGACGTGTATTATAACACTCACCTTAACGACGTGTATTATAACACTCACCTTAACGACGTGTATTATAACACTCACCTTAATGACGTGTATTTTAACACTCTCCTTAACGACGTGTATTATAACACACACCTTAACGACGTGTATTATAACACTCACCTTAACGACGTGTATTATAACACTCACCTTAACGACATGTATTATTACACTCACCTTAACGACGTGTATTATAACACTCACCTTAACGACGTGTATTATAACACTCACCTTAACGACGTGTATTATAACACTCACCTTAACGACGTGTATTATTACACACCTTAGTGACGTGTATTATAACACTCACCTTAACGACGTGTATTATTACACACCTAAGCGACGTGTATTATAACATTCACCCTAACGACGTGTATTATAACACTTACCTTAGCGACGTGTATTATAACACTCGCCTTAAGGACGTGTATTATAACACACACCTTAAGGACGTGTATTATAACACTCACCTTAGCGACGTGTATTATAACACTCACCTTAAGGACGTGTATTATAACACACACCTTAAGGACGTGTATTATAACACACCTTAGCGACGTGTATTATAACACTCACCTTAAGGACGTGTATTATAACACACACCTTAACGACGTGTATTATTACACACCTAAGTGACGTGTATTATAACATTCACCCTAACGACGTGTATTATAACACTCACCTTAACGACGTGTATTATTACACACCTTAAAGACGTGTATTATTACACACACCTTAACGACGTGTATTATTACACACCTTAACGACGTGTATTATAACATTCACCCTAACGACGTGTATTATTACACACCTTAGCGACGTGTATTATAACACTCACCTTAACGACGTGTATTATTACACACCTTAGCGACGCGTATTATATCACTCACCTTAACGACGTGTAATATTACACCTTAACGACGTGTATTATAACATTCACCCTAACGACGTGTATTATTACACACCTTAGCGACGTGTATTATAACACTCACCTTAGTGACGTGCATTATTACACACCTTAGTGACGTGTATTATTACACACCTTAGCGACGTGTATTATAACACTCACCTTAACGACGTGTATTATTACACACCTTAACGACGTGTATTATAACATTCACCCTAACGACGTGTATTATTACACACCTTAGCGACGTGTATTATAACACTCACCTAAACGAAGTGTATTATAACACTCACCTTAACGATGTGTATTATTACACACCTTAGCGACGTGTATTATTACACACCTTAACGACGTGTATTATAACACACCTTAGCGACGTGTATTATAACACTCGCCGTAACGACGTGTATTATAACACTCCCCTTAACGACGAGTATTATAACAGTCCCTTTAACGACGTGTATTATAACACTCGACTTAACGACGTGTATTATAACACTCGCCGTAAGACGTGTATTATAACACTTACCTTAAGGACGTGTATTATAACACTTACCTTAACGACGTGTATTATAACACTTACCTTAACGACGTGTTTTATAACACTCGACTTAACGACGTGTATTATAACGCTCGCCGTAACGACGTGTATTATAACACTCACCTCAAGGACGTGTATTATAACACTTACCTTAACGACGTGTATTATAACACTCGCCTTAACGACGTGTATTATAACACTCACCTTAAGGACGTGTATTATAACACTCGCCTTAACGACGTGTATTATAACATTTACCTTAGCGACGTGTATTATAACACTCGCCTTAACGACGTGTATTATAACACTTACCTTAGCGACGTGTATTATAACACTCGCCTTAACGACGTGTATTATAACACTTACCTTAGCGACGTCTATTATAACACTCACCTTAACGACGTGTATTATAACACTCACCTTAGCGACGTGTATTATAACACTCACCTTAACGACGTGTATTATAACACTCACCTTACCGACGTGTATTATAACACTCACCTTAACGACGTGTATTATAACACTCACCTTAACGACGTGTATTATAACACTCACCTTAACGACGTGTATTATAACACACACCTTAAGGACGTGTATTATAACACTCACCTTAAGGACGTATATTATAACACTCACCTTAAGGACGTGTATTATAACACACACCTTAAGGACGTGTATTATAACACTCACCTTAAGGACGTGTATTATAACACACACCTTAAGGACGTGTATTTTAACACTCACCTTAAGGACGTGTATTATAACACACACCTTAAGGACGTGTATTATAACACTTACCTTAACGACGTGTATTATAACACACACCTTAACGACGTGTATTATAACACACACCTTAGCGACGTGTATTATAACACACACCTTAACGACGTGTATTATAACACACACCTTAACGACGTGTATTATAACACACACCTTAACGACGTGTATTATAACACACACCTTAGCGACGTGTATTATAACACACACCTTAACGACGTGTATTATAACACTCACCTTAACGACGTGTATTATAACACTCACCTTAAGGACGTGTATTATAACACTCACCTTAACGACGTGTATTATAACACTCACCTTAACGACGTGTATTATAACACTCACCTTAAGGACGTGTATTATAACACTCACCTTAGCGACGTGTATTATAACACACACCTTAGCGACGTGTATTATAACACACACCTTAACGACGTGTATTATAACACACACCTTAACGACGTGTATTATAACACTCACCTTAAGGACGTGTATTATAACACTCACCTTAGCGACGTGTATTATAACACTCGCCTTAACGACGTGTATTATAACGCTCGTCGTAACGACGTGTATTATAATACTCACCTTAACGACGTGTATTATTACACTTACTCTGACGACGTGTATTATTACACTCACCTTAACGACGTGTATTATAACACACCTTAACGACGTGTATTATAACACTCACCTTAACGACGTGTATTATAACACCTTAACGATGTGTATTATAACACTCGCCTTAACGACGTGTATTATAACACTCGCCTTAGCGACGTGTATTATAACACTCACCTTAGCGACGTGTATTATAACACTCACCTTAGTGACGTGTATTATAACACTCACCTTAACGACGTGTATTATAACACCTTAACGACGTGTTTCATAACAACAACAACACGAGTCAGGCCGAGACATACAACCTCTGGTACTGCTAATGACAGAACTGCCAATGTCGTGAACAGATGCCTTATTCCATGCAGAGTCGCGTACAAAATACCTGGTAGTATTGGGAACAAGGCATCTGTCACACATTATCCAATACCTCCCCGTGCCGGCACCGTGTTCCCCAAGGTCCCACTGTTGACTTACCTGTAATTTATGGGGCCCCGATATAGTAGCTGTTGTGTTTGTGGAATTTCTGTACCTGATTGTCGGAAATTCGTTCTGTGAATATTCCTGTAATTAATGGTGTAAGAGTGAACGAAGCAACCACAGTCCTCCACTCTAAACGTTCTCGGGTGGTTTTTACCAATCTTACGAAATTTTGTATCTCTCTGGGGACCCGGTTTTTAATTTATTTCGTCCATTCCAGTCTATGGCTTACCTTGGTCCTCCTACCCTCAACTTTACCTGCTAATATTTCTGCTATTATCCCTTCGTTTTTAATTATATGAACAAAGTGTTTTAACTTCCATACTCTATAAACTTCAAATATTTTTCTTCAAGTTTTTGCATTCTTTGTAATTTTTCTTTTGTTTTCCTGTCATTGTAACTTATTTTTAACATTCGCCTACAATACCATATTTCAAAGGCCTCCAACCTTTTTCTGGTGTCTGCTGAAAGTGCTGACCCAAACAACAGTTGTGTCCCTTTTTATTCGGTCTTTAGATTATTAAAGGCTGTTTTTGCTTGACCTATTCTTGTTATAATTTCTTTTGTACATCTACCAGCACAGATAATGTTACTTCCCAAATACATTTTTTTCCACTTGCTTAAACTCCCTGTTTTAGGGTTTAATTCCAATTTTGAAACGACCATTAATTTCATCTTTAAAACATTAACTCTTAATCTATATTCTTCACCTTTTCCCACTAATCTCTTAACAAGTTTTTGTAATGTTTATTCCTTGTCTAACTTTGAACTAATTATTATGTTCAATATTTACTAACATTTAGGCCCGAATTCAGAACGGTGGTTTGAGCCTGGGATTTGAGCTTGGCTCAGGCGTGCGAATCGGAATTCCTCGATCCGAGATTTCCTGTAGTGGATTACCCATATTCAGAACGTCGGTTAACTCTGGATCGGGTAATCTGTTGTATTTTCGTCAATTGCGAGCAAGGATTCGTACACTGAAATTCCAGCTAATCACGTTTCAGTACCACACCATTATGACAACCAATCACCATCGTGATTGGTTGTCATAATGATTTAATACAATCAGTAGTGATGCTCTTGTTTTGCCGCAAAATTAATAAAATATATATTACCCTAACCTAACTTTATCTAACCTAATCTCACCTAACCTAGCCTAACCTTACCTAACCTAACCTAACCTTGCCTAAACTAACCTAACCATGCCTAAACTAACCTAACCATACCTAAACTATCCTTAACATGCCTAACCTAACCTAAATTTACCTTACCTTACCTCACCTTACCTTACCTCACCTTACCTTACCTTACCTAACCTAACCTAACCTAACCTAACCTAACCTAACCTAACCTTACCTCCCTTTTTATAATACATTTGCAAAGATAATCTAAGGTTTAATTACATAATAGTGGCATCACAAGTTACGTTTATATATCAACAGATTTATAGATATGTTGGAGAAATGAATGTAAAAAAGTTTCTCTGCAAACGTATTTAAAAAAAAATTAATGGAAATTTTTATTGAGAACTTAATTGTTTGTCATGTGCATTGCGGATTTCTGTGTTGTGCAGAGGCGCTGACGTTACACTACAATAGCTGTCTTAGGTAAGATGCATTTCACTAATTTTCCGACGGAAAACATCACTACTGAATGTATCAGATCAAAAACATATGAACATAATTCTTTTTCTAAGAAAAATCCTCTACTACTGTTAATTTTTACCTCCTTTTTTATTAGGTTTGATGATCTTATATTGAGTTAGGTATTATTTAACTACCTAACCTAACCTAATCCAACCTTACCTAACCTAATCTAACCTTACCTAACCTAATCTAACCTTACCTAACCTAGCCTCACCTAACCTTACCTAGCCTCATCTAACCTTATCTAACCTAACCTTACCTTGCCTTACCTTACCTTACCTTACCTTACCTTACCTTACCTTACCTTACCTTGCCTTACCTTACCTTACCTTACCTTACCTTACCTTACACGCAAAAACTTTACTAAGAAATATAGAGACAATAAACTAAAATTAAGTTTAACGCTTTATACTGTGTTATAACCTTATAAAAATATAAGTAGGTATACAGAAAAAGTGTAAGAAAAATAAATATTATTTTTTTCGGTGTTTAGTGTGTTGATGGAGTTTTGGGTGTTCAGATGAGGAGGGGGTCCATTAAATCGAAAGCCATTTTTGACCATTTTATAAATAAGGTAAGGTGTTCAAGGGTTGTTTCGTGTTCTTTGTAGTATTTTCCCTCTACTTCAAAGCCCTGTCCACTTTGAGCAGCCAATATTGTTGGTATTTGGGGAGGTCTTATCGTTTAAAATACTTGAAAAGTATAAATTTGCGCCGGAAACACCAAAGAAGAAAATCGATTTCCAACTAAAAAAGAAACAGGCAAAACTCATTGTCGAAATAAAAATCGGTGCCTGTGTTTCCAAATTTACCCTATTTTCTTCTATAAGTGTCTAAACGCTAAGGTGATCACAAGTGCACCCTGTGGGGTCTAATATGTAACATGATTGACTTGCGTCTCCTTCTCAGTTATGTATTAGTACAGCATCAGTCTCATGGTTGGCCGACACGAAACACATCATTGCTACCTGTCGGCATTTTACGAACTGATTCCAAAGTTTCGTACGAGCGCCACAGCTAAGTTATAAACCGTTAATGATTTGTTCTTACGGTAGTTCGCATGGACTTCGGATCTCCCGACTGTTATGAACTTAGTATTTCCGCAGTGTTAGTGAATCTGGGCCCAGGTCAAGGTTAGGCCTAGCCAGTTGCTCACTTGAAATGATCACTCAGGTGGGGACTTTCACGTAGACGAGTATGGCATTGTTTCCCGCACTACCCTTGATGGGTAGTGATGTTGTGGGCTGTCATCTTTACCCATCCTAGGAGTGGGGAATGAAACTATCCACCAGTTGCCAATGGAAGGTGTTCGTAACCACCGATTGAGAAGAGTGTGGATTCCCCATTCCCTTACCCATCACCTCCCCCCCCCTCCCTTCTCTCTCTCTCTCTCTCTCTCTCTCTCTCTCTCTCTCTCTCTCATGTAAATATTTTACGGCCTTTCCTACGCCTGTAAAGGATCGGGTCATATCTGCCTCAGGGTAAAATAGGAAGATGATATTGATGCCCAATTTAACATTCGGCCGATGTTTCCGTCCCAAATATATTGCCTTTATTTTGTTTATTTTGAGACTACCCCAATCTTCCTTTCTCATTGTAAATAGATATGTAAAGCGAGAGAGAGAGAGAGAGGGAGTGAGAGAGAGAATATTTGTATACATGTTGTGGCGAAGGAATCTCACAGCCAGAAGGATTGACATTTATCTCCTGTCCATTTATTTTCTGGAAGGGCGATGGGATGGGTAGACATGGGATGGGGGAAAAGAGAAATCGAATGGGAAGTTGAAGAAGGGTATGTGGAAGGGGATGACGTACAGGCTTGGGAAAGGGAAAATGCTGTGTTAAGGATGTGTAGGGAGGGGGTTAATGGGAGGAGGGGTATAGGGAGAATGGGTTAGTAGAGTGAAGGGGGAGTTTGGGGTAATTGGGTTAAGGGGAAGCTGGGGGTTTGGGAAAAATGGCTGTGTAATGGGAGGTATGGTGTCGGGGAGATGCAATGCAGGGGAAGGTGGTGTGTAAGGGGAGGGAGGTTGTGTGTTAGGGAGGGATGTGGAATGTAGGGGAGGGAGGTGTAAGGAAAAGAAAATGCAAGGAGAAGGTGTGATGAAGGAAGAGCTGTGGTATAGGAGACGGTAAACAATGTAAGGAAAATATATATATATATATATATATATATATATATATATATATATATATATATATATATATATATATATATATATATATATATATATGGTGTGTTTAGACAGTGGTGTGATGATGCGAAGGAAAGGCAAATTACATTAGAGCATAGAGTGTAAAGAGGGGGAGACATGAGGGTTGGAATAGTGGAGTGGAGGAAGGTGGTAATGGGGTGAGAGGGGAAGACATAGAATTACGATGGGAATGTCAAGTCAGGTCCCCCACCCCTCTCTCGCGGGTCCTAAAGGCGACAATAAAGTAGACGTGATCGAGGCTCTGGGAAGGAGGTCGACGAGAGTTTTTGTTGTATATTGTCCGAACCGTTTCTAAGGTTATTTATGTATGGGTTGGTTTCGTGTGAATGAATAAATATGTAATAAATATAGCAATGCAAATTTTCTTCCCAAATGGTAGATATTAAATTGCTAATAATAATAATAGTAATAATACAGTTAATTAAAATAATAAAGAAAAACGATAATAACACACATAACTTCAGCTCTATTTTACCTTTCCGCAATTTACATAATCAGGAAAGGATGAAAATATGAAGTCACCTGTAATTACTACCGCAACATCCCAGGGCAGAGAATAGCACACCAAACACACCGTCCACATTATGATTTGGCTAATTGCGTAATAGTGTTTGCCTTTCGACTTGGTTTCCTTGTCCATTGTTCTTATTTTAGGCACGGCGTGAAAAATTGTTTGGGTCAACACTGCGTATGATGAGGGGGGAGAGGTTCGAACGGTGGTTTTTGTGTACCTGAGTGAAAATAGTTAAATGTTGGCTTTCAGTGGAGTCTCTGAGGATGGTGAAGGATGAGGATGGAGGAAGATGAGGTGAATGTTGTTGAAGGAGGATGAGGAGGAGAATGTGGAGGAGGAGGAGGAGGAGGAGGAGGGGGGGGAGGAGGTGGGTGTTGTTGCTGGGTAAAGGTTGAAGATTGTATTCTTGTTAATTAGCATCAGTGAATATACCTGGTAATTGGAAATCAAGTGTAGTAGATCCTTCCTGATTAGAATGTAGCTTGGTTTGGTGGTGCTGTTCACGTCTTTGCGAGGAGTGAGTCAGTGATTGAGTGCACGTGACTTGACTGACTAATTGTGAGAGTGAATGGGTGAGTGTGCTTGCTTGCGTGCGTTTCAACTCTCCCACACATTTTGGCGACGATAAACACGAACCAAGGAAAGAATTA
The DNA here is from genome assembly GCF_018991925.1 of Homarus americanus. Lineage (NCBI taxonomy): Eukaryota > Metazoa > Arthropoda > Malacostraca > Decapoda > Nephropidae > Homarus > Homarus americanus. Next base: position 11,895 of record NW_024722303.1, read on the forward strand.
ACGTGAATGCCTTGTATCACAAACAATGCCCATCTTTTTTATCAATCATAATTTTTTAAGTCCAAAAGTCATGACTGTCTCAAGGCAGCGAATATAAACTTATGAGTTAATGGTGACAAACACAGTAAGTTTACACGTGATGCTCCGTTTTTTAATTAAGTCACTACTGAAGGAATTTACTTTTGACCTCAAATGGTGATTTTATAATGCTTCACCTGATGAACAGAGAGACGCTACTACTACACCTCATAAATGGTCAACACAATATTACCACACTGGATGAGTCGGCACTCTTCTATACACTGCAGTACAAACACAGGTAGTGCAGCAGCGTCACCAACATCCTCAGTGTCATTGCCTGAATTATTTCGTCCAGGGTTAAAATGATATAAGGGATTGGTTTGAGGGAAGACTTGTATAAAAATTATTATCATTGTCTTCCCTGTATAAATTTTCTTCCAATAGATTGTAAATAATTTTTTTTTTGGGGGGGGAGACTTCACAGGTTTATGGTTCGGAAGACTCTAACGATCACCCATAAAAAAAACAAGAAATGAAACCTTGGCTGATTGTTAGTCGATCCCTGCCTGTGAACCACCATGGTTCAGCCATAGCTAGTGAACCACCACTTGGCAGGGAGTGTTCCTGTGTTCTAGTTATTTATTTCAGGTTAGGCTGAGTTCTTACCTTTGTTTCTTGATAAGAATAATGTTGGGTGTTATCCCTTGGCTTTTACTGTTCTGGTAAAACATTTTGAGTGACAGGTATTATCAGAAACACAACTGGGTGTTTTTTCTTTTTTAACATACACAGCATGACACACTTACTTTACAAGGAAGATTTTTGAAGGGAGCCTTCTGATCAGAGCTTAGCACAGGTGGTGTGTTAGAGTCGAGTTCTTTAGAGCTTGGGCTAGCCGTGTAAACAGACGTCAGCAATTTAGAGATCAAGATTGTGACGTTTTCGGATATGCTTAGGGATGCGCTTTAATTATAATAAATGAAGAAATGTAAGATGTAGTGGTTTTTATTATATACTATTATGGTATGTTTATATATTGCTGTTACATATGTGAAGCATTACCTCTGAAAAGATGCCTGTAAGGGGTGTTTCATACACGCGTATTTTCTGTTATACCTTTTTTTTTCCATCAAGAGGTCGTCCCGATACTAAACTAAAATTAACACAATAATAAATTAAATATATAAGAAATGGGAACACATAATATAAATAAAAAGTGTGAAAATGTGGCAGCAATATGTATTTATTTTATTGACGTAAAATGTTGTAACCCAGATGATCTTCTAAGTTACTAAATAATTCTCATGAAATAAATATACAATATTCACTATGTGTCTTCAAGAGAGCTCCAAGGTTCTTCTACCATGTCAGTATTGATGTTCTTCCTCATTCTGTGTATTTTTCTGGCTTAGAAAATTGTTTCATTTTCAAATTCAGTTCCGATATTTAGATTGGAGGTCAGTCATACGTTCTGACGTCCTGGGGTCAGTCTTTTACTGTCGTTGTATGAGAAGTAAGTTGAGGAGGGGTGCTGAGAGTCTGAGGGTGGAGAGGGGTGGTTGGTGAGGAGGGAGTTGGGGATCGAAGAGAGGAGTGGTGGAGGGGAGATAAGGAAAGTCGAGGGAGGGAGATGAGGTAGAATAAGGGTTGGGAAAGGAGGGAGAGGGGTGGATGGTGGAGGGAAAAGGTTAGGAGAGGGATGGAAGTGGGGAAAAGTGTTGATGCTGGAGTTTTACTAAGGTAAGTTAAGGGTAAGTTGAGTCGAGGTGCTGAGGGGGGAGGGACAAAGAAGGGGTGAGGGGGTGAGGCAGTCTTGTTAATGTCCCGACTGGGCCAAGCTGTTGTAGTACTTTACACAACAACCTCTCGTGCTCCGTAAATTGGCGCGGAAGGACCTCTAATTGGCGCTTGTTAGCCTTTGCGAGACGTGTTGTTAAAAAGATTGCACAGAAATGTATTATAACCAGCGGGATGCTTTTATAAGATGGAAAATAACAACAAAACCGGATCACCTGAAGATCTGGCACCCCAGTTTATCGCACCGGATGATTAGCCACCCTAACCTTGGGGGTTAGGTTAGATTACGATAGTTTTGGATAGGTTAGCGTTGGGGGAGATAATCTGCAGGCAAAATAATCTGGTGCTTAATGTTCAGGTGAAACAAGCTGGGGTGCTTAATGTTCAGGTGAAATAAGCTGTGGTGCCTAAACTTTACGTGATTCATATAAAGTGATACTACCCGTCCAAGGACACGAAATGCTCGGAAAAGAAGCTTTCACTTGAAGGTCGAGTCTAATACGAAAGCATGATGTGTAATACCTCGAGATCAGGTGAGTGATTGTCTCTGTGACTCTCAATTTCAACAGTAGATTGTAACGTTCATCTGTTAAGTCGCTAAAAATATATAAATTAAGAAACTGGATACCGACAGACAGACAGATAGACAGACGAACGGAATCGACAGGTGAATATTTTTGGCTTCTGGGCAGCACAGCGACAAACATGTTGAAGAGATGGTAGCAAAAACTTCCTGAAGAATAAAAGGCACGCATGATTAGAGCAACAAACACACACCCACACACACACCCACACACACCCACACACACACACACACACACACACCCACCCACCCACCCCTCTCCCCCTTTCCTTCTCCGTCTCTCTTCACTTCCCCGTCTCTCTCTCTCTCTCTCTCTCTCTCTCACACACACACACACACATGGCATATAAGTCATTTTCTGCACCCTCAATATTTAGTCCCTCATCACCTCTACCACAAACACTCAGCAACCCCACCATAAACACTCAAGCTTCTCACCACCTTCACTCTCAGCACCTCCACTACAAACACTCAGCCTCCGTACCCTCCTCACCCTTGCCACTCCGCCGTCGTCACTAACGCATGAATGCTCTAATTGAAACAAGCTGCAAGTTTCCAAAACAATAATTCTTTTTTTTTTTACAGGCGACGCGTCAAGGTAGTGCGGATCTACTACCCTTACTCCTCTCGCTCCCTCGCCTCTTACTCCTCTCGCTCCCTCGCCTCTTACTCCTCTCGCTCCCTTGCCTCTTACTCCTCTCGCTCCCTCGCCTCTTACTCCTCTCGCTCCCTCGCCTCTTACTCCTCTCGCTCCCTTGCCTCTTACTCCTCTCGCTCCCTCGCCTCTTACTCCTCTCGCTCCCTCGCCTCTTACTCCTCTCGCTCCCTCGCCTCTTACTCCTCTCGCTCCCTCGCCTCTTACTCCTCTCGCTCCCTCGCCTCTTACTCCTCTCGCTCCCTCGCCTCTTACTCCTCTCGCTCCCTCGCCTCTTACTCCTCTCGCTCCCTCGCCTCTTACTCCTCTCGCTCCCTCGCCTCTTACTCCTCTCGCTCCCTCGCCTCTTACTCCTCTCGCTCCCTCGCCTCTTACTCCTCTCGCTCCCTCGCCTCTTACTCCTCTCGCTCCCTCGCCTATTGTACTATTCTGTGTTGATCTTTTCCTCGTGGCTTGCGTTATATTTTTTTCTACTATCACGCTACATTTTTCAGCGTCATAATGATTGTTGGCTTTGCTGCTCTTGATAAATTGGTAATATCACTGAAGAGTCGTGAGTTTAAGCTCCTTGTGTAAGAACGGAAAGTGTTGTTGTTATGGTCTCTGGTTGCACCTGTTAGACCGAGAAGTGTAATAAACAACTCGGTATCTGCTCTCACGGGGCGGGGTGGGGTGTGATTTTTCGATTCAAATGAAGTTGTTGGGCGGTAATCCATAATAAATTAGAACAAGACCGTGAACACTTTAGACATTCGGAAATACTCGTAGAATCAAGAGATCCACAGCCCATCACATTGTACTGTACTGGGTGGAACATATACTGTGATCACACAACACCCAGGCTGTGTCTTGACCTAAAAGTACATGTGGCAGTTCAGTATATACTATACAGTAACACCGAACACACGAAAAGTCCATCAACTTGACCACTAAGTATTATATATACAAAAAATTAAAAAATTCATGTATAGGGAACATAATACTCTGTATGCCTACTTATGTCACTATTTCAGACGTCGTCCTTTGAATCGTGAAAAAAATGCTTGTTTTGCATAGTGTAGAATTGTAGATAACTTGTACACCGTATAGCTACTGTACACCACTCTGTCAGTGGGCTCTGGGACGTTTGTGTACTGTAACAGTTCTCGCCACCGTCCACAGGGTAGACACGGGATAAGCAATAATATAAGCGATGGATTGAAACGCTTGTTCAATAAACTATCTATCTATATATCAATATATCTACGAAAAAAAGCTAAATTTTACTGAATGATTAATAATCTCAGATATAAATATTACTAAGAAGTTTCTTCTTAACGAGTTTGTGTAATGGTTCGCTTTCATTATTTCCCTAATATTTTGATTAATTTTCCTCTCCTACATTACCTGATTGTTGCCTCTTCCAGACAATAGTCTTCACTATTATACTGTGTGTGTGTGTGTGTCACTTTCCTCGACACATCTCTTTATTTGTTTTGGGAAAATATTGCGTATATACGTTTTAATACTTTGATGGGAATACTTTACGAGTCCTTAGATTATTTCCACTGTCTGACCACACCTTAATTATAATTGTTCTCCCATATGTATAGTTTATATTCTTCGTAATCAGTTTTTAGTAATAGTATTTGTTTTGACTCTGTATTCAATATACGAGTATACCCTTCACTGCGGGGGCAATACCTGTAATAGTTTATTTAGTTAAAGGCAGACAATTTTATTCAACCCAGAGAGGACCTCGTACACAAGGGGTTGATTGATTTACGAAATATAAATATTTCCCTTATTTTTTCTGAATGTCTATACCTAAAATATGAGAACAAAAATTCATTCCATCATGTACATTACAGTTTGCTTATTGTTTACCACATTAGATAAATAACTATGAAAAATATAATACATGTTCATCTGTCTGTTAATATGTGAGGATATAATATTAGTATTATCTGTTAGTGTAAAAATAACAAGAAGAATATGTTTGTTTTT
>NW_024722304.1:0-18328 GCF_018991925.1 Homarus americanus
TTATAATCAGGAATTTATAAATACAATTACATATTATATCCTTTTAGACCATAATTAAGAGGAATAGGATATCATTATTCACACCTCCTTGAATATTATGAGCTCTGGATATAGTAAAGCGTAGACAGTGACTGAGATCACCACATTCCAAAATATCCAAATACTTTTCAGAGCTAACTCTTCCTTTAATCTGAGTTAGTTCACCCATGATGCTGTCTGTGTTTAACAAGCCCCATACATTGACTGTCACATGATTCGCTTCTTGCCACCTTGTTGATGATGTGACGTTGATAACCTGGTGTTTGGCCGCCACAGTGGAGAGGACCCTGGGTGGTGGATGCTAAGGTCATCTCATCTAAGATCACCTGACCCCAAAAGTCTGTCTTCACCCTCGTATTGCCGGTAAACTGGAGGCTGGTAGTACGATGGCGATCTAACCTTTCCTTAATTGCCTGAGTCCTGTGGTGTATCCCGGCCTCATGTAACCTCCTTCCCACAGTTCCTGCAGAAACGTCAACTTGAAGCTGTTTTTAATGGTGACTGTCATGGGAGGCTGTGTCGCCATGAGTCTTTCATCGTCCACTGGGGTAGTCTTTCTCGGTCCACCAGACTTAGGTTGGGTTAGGAGGATTACACTTCCCTCCCTCCCTGCCACCTTCTCTCCCTCTCCTTCCTTCTCCCCTTCCTCTACCTCCCCCTCCTACCTCCCCCTCCTTCTCCCTCCCCACCACCTCCTCCCTCTCCTCCACCACCTCCTCCCTCTCCTCCACCACCACCTCCTCCTCCTCCTCCTCCTCCTCCTCCTCCTCCTCCTTCCCCACCACCTCATTATAAACCTTGATGACAGCTCTTGTTATCATTAATAAAAAAATATTGACTAAAACAACCAATAGGAAACAACCTTATCACTCAGTTCCCGAGAGTGCCACAGTGCCACGTGAGAGTGCCAAGGTGCCACATGAGTTAGGAACGTTTGGTAGGGAGTAACACTACACCTGGAGGCAAAGACATTAAATAATTATCATACATAGAAAATCTAAAATGAAATACAGTTCAGTAAAAGTAATCAATAATGAATAAAGTGTTACTGTGCACTCACCTTTAATGTAGTCAGCTGAATGCACATGGGGCCTCAATAATTTGTTAATTAAACATGGAGACTACATTAATTGGCTGAAGCAGAGCAGGAGACAGGGCTGGGTGGGTCATCAATGCTGCTTTCTTCAGATAGGTTAATGTACTTATTGGTTGAAGGTATTGGATCATCTTGAGGGAGTGAAGAGGCAGCAGTGGGGGACTTCTTAAAATATTTGTCCAATTTAGACTGCACAGTTTGCCTTTTCTTTTCATTGTAAATCTCCCTGTATCAAGCAAATGCATCTTGGGTCAATCTGTCAACTTTGGCAAAACGCTAAACATTTTGATCCATTTCTTCAAAAATTTTCATCCCCTTATTAATAGTAACAAATGCCTCTGTCATTTGTTTCACTGAAACCTTTTTTGGAGTGCAGATTCTTCTTCTACATTTGACTCTCTTCTTCCTCTGCAATTTTCTGTGCCTCCAGTTTAATAAGATCCTCGTTACTTAGCTCTTCTGCTACACTTTCAACCAACTGCTCAACATCTTCATTATCAATTTCGGGGGTGCTGGTGGTAGAGTGGTACCGCTCTTGCCTTCGCAAGCGAGATGTCACGGGTTCGATTCCCGGGCCAGTGGAAGTTGTTTGGACATACTTCCTAGCCTCCATTAGTCCCTGTTCACCTAGCAGCACAGTAGGTACCTGCTGTAAATCGAAAGTTGCGAATTCGTATTCAGGGACAAGTTGTTGGAGCTTCCAATAACTTGATGACATAAAATCATTGACTCTCCAGGCGTCTATGCCCTTGACTCTTCAGGCTTCTGCGCCCTTAACTCATGAGACATAAAGGCAAGCATGAACTTAGCATGCTGCCCTGTTGGGAACTGTAAACGCTTCTGCGCTTCACCTTGCACAAGGCTGTAGGGGAGTGCCCAATAATTAATAATAAAGAAAAAAAAATTATCAATTTCTAACTTAAGCTGTTTAGCCAACTCCACCATCTTGTTACTAATCTCAGAAATTACTTCATCTTCATTAAATTCTTTGAAACTGTTCACATATCTTTTCAGGACTTCTTCCATATTCCATTCATGCACTGACCTGTAACCTCATCCCATGCTGTTCTTTATACATTTCAAAATGTTGTAGTCCTTCCAAAACTCTCTGAGCGGTTTCTCAGCTTCAGTAGCAGCAACAGCCTGAGGGAAGGTCCACTAGCGTTGCTAGGGGGGGGGAGGGTGGCGGTCCGCCCCGGGCGGCACTTTTGGGTCTGCTCATCACCCATATCTGCAGCTACTGGAGACGTTAATCCATCCCTTTGTATCGGCGGCAAGTTAATCCTTGTCGTGTCTGACCTAACACCTGACCCACATCATCACGGCCACGTCATGAGCTACACCCTTGCTATGAGGCCCCCCGCCACACACACAACCTGTAACCTGTTGAGGATTAAGGAAACAACTTCAAACAAGTACGCCAGTGAGCTCATGTGGTGTGGGTCAGGTGTTAGGTCAGACACGACGAGGATTAACTTGCCGCCGATACAAAGGGAAGGATTAACGTTTCCAGTAGCTGCAGATATGGGTGATGAGCAGACCCAAAAGTGCCGCCCCCCAAAAGTGAAGGATCACGAGATGCTGAATTGCCATACGACATTGAATTGAGGAGAGAAATGTTTTCTTCGCTGGACAGAGTGATCCAAGAAATAACTTTGAGATTTCAACAGCTTCATGAACTTGCTGAGAAATATGCCTTCCTTACCCCATTGAATCTTTTGGATGATAAATATGAGTGTAAAATAGATCACGATCACGACGACATTGATAAAGAGGAGTTCCTCGTTGAGAGAAAAAGACTTCAGCATTTTGTTGCTGTTGCTGCTATAACTATTAAAGACAGAATACAGACGTGGAAAGAAGGCCCCCTTGAACTTCTGGAGTTTATTCAAACGTATAACCTTGGGAACTCGGTTCCAAATATAGTAATAATGCTGAGGATTTTCCTCACAATTGCTGTTAGTGTTGCTACCTGTGAGAGGAGTTTTTCGAAACTAAAACTGATCAAGAATTACTTAAGATCTACTATGAGCACCTTGCGCTTGAGAAATCTTGCCATACTGTCTATAGAGCGATAATTGACAGATGAAATAGTTTTTGACAATGTCATTGAAGAATTTGCCAACGGAAAAACAAGAAAAGTCGAAGTTGAAGACAGGTGTATATAGAATAGGTAGTAGGTAGTAGGCAGCTACCAAACAGGGAGGTACTACCGCCTGGGAAGATATTGGAAGCATAATGTGTTGTGTAATGGTAGACCCTGCTGCTATATGGCATTGCAAAAATTGTGACCAAGTCCCAGGTTGCTGATCTGACTTTCTGCCTCACTTACACACAATTGCGGGGTCTCAATTGTTTCTCCTGCTATTAACAACACAACATACCTATATCGTTTCTCACTAATGATCCCCTGCCCTGCACTGTGTTCAAGCACCCATTAAAAAAAAAAAAAAAAAAAAAGAGAGACAAATAACTAAATAGAGACAGTAAAGTAAAAATTGATTCATTAAATATTTTCAGATCAAATTCCTGTTTACTTCCAGTCCCACGTCCAGCAATCCAGGTGTGTCCTTGAGACAGACACATCAGGTCACGAATCGTCTTCTCTCTGTCTTTCCCGTTGTTGTTTTCTCCCGTTCTGCTGAGGCGCCAAAAATGTCAGGTTGTCATTTACTATTAACTACCAGGAGATGATGTGTCACAATTGTCCTTGTCTTCTGATGTAAGTTTTCTTCTCTCTCTTATGAAGTTTAAGGTTTTGATCTTAAATTTTGTGTATTGTTTGTACTGTTTCGTAAGGTTTTGTGTTAATTTGTTTTATTTTTTCTCTCTATTTTCCAGTTTTTGTGAGCAGGATAGATGATATGTTTATCTTCCTCTGTTTCATCTTACTCTATGGGAAGAATAATTTTGGCCTGATTTCAAGTCTGTCTGTCTGTGTACCTTAAATTCCTTGGCGTGGAGTTTTAGTGTCTCTGTTATGCGTTCACTCCTGCTTCTTATAGTTTTAGTAACTTTTATAATTTGAGTTTCTTAGCATTCATAGTTTAGTCTTTAATGTTGTTTATATACAATTGGTAGCAGCTACATATTTTTTTCTGATCTATTTTGTGACTCAAATTAAAATTTTTATTATCATTATTATTTGATTTTAATATATTCAATATTTTTTAACGTAATACGCCATATTTCTTCTCAGTATTCTTGATAGCATCCTAGTCTTGTGGTCTATCTATCTATCTATCTATCTATCTATCTATCTATCTATCTATCTATCTATCTATCTATCTATCTATCTTTCTGTCTGTCTGTCTGTCTGTCTGTCTGTCTGTCTGTCTGTCTATCTGTCTGTCTGTCTGTCTGTCTGCATCCTTAGATTTAATTTCAATATCATAAATGTTACATGGTAATAGATAACCTTGCATGACAATAAACGTGACTTTATATATGTTAAAAGCGGGATAGACTGAGGTACCTGGGTAAATAATGTGTTTATAATGGTAGTATCTCGTGCACCACCCTCCTCCTAGTAGAATAGTCTCCAATATATCAAGTTCATTACGAGGGACTCACTGAATGGATGAAAAATAACTTAAATAACCAATAAAATTACGTTTTTCATCATCATCATCGTGACGTGAGGGAAATAAAAATTTATATTATTCCCAAATAATTATTCTAGGAAAAATCATAGGTCTTTATTTTTTTAGGAGTGATTATTAGGTAATTTTAGCCTCAGAGAATATAAGTAAAATGTCAGAAAGTTTTGTCATTGTTGTATAGTCTCTAACGTTAACCAAGGAAATGATGTAGCCGATGGAGTGCCCTTAAATTCAGGCTTGTCTGCTGTAAAATGAAGAAAATTGAATGGTTATACTTTACAGGGTATTCTTTTGTATTTATTTATTTTTATTTTTATTTTTTTATTATTATTATTATTTTTTTTTTAGTGATGGCAGAATTGTAGCTGATAAATTTTGGGTAAACAATGTAGGAAGAGAGGAGTAAGGGGAGAGGAGGTGAAAATACTAAATATATGCTGAATAACTTGACATCCTCCATCATTATATAAAAACGACCCAAAATCCTGGACACACATCTCTTATAATGCTTTAGTGTGCATTTTGTCAGGGGGGTTATGTTAGGTTAGATTAAGTTAGGTTAGATTTGATGAGGTTAGGTTAAGTTAGATTAGTTTTTTTTGTCTGCAGGGATTATAACAACACACTTCAACATAGGAACTGTATATCATGACTGTACTGTAGCGAAGACATAACAACACCGGGAAGAAAATGTGAAAACTGTGTTATGTAGGATTACATTACTCTGATATGAAACTAAGGAAGGTATGGATCACTTAAAAGCTTTAGAGATGAAGGAAGGAAGGAGAAGATTAATTACGTGGACAGGATGATAAACGAAGCTCTCCTGACGAGGGTTGCAGAGAGAGACAGAACCTATTAAGTGTGATAACAGGAGAAATACTAACTGGATTGGTCGTGTGTTGACAGACGAGGGGCATTTATGGAATGTCAGGGAGAGAAGCGATCGAAGATTGGGTTATCGAATTAACTGGAGAATTAATGGATATACGTAGCGTGGAATAAGGAGATAAAGGAAAGGAAAAGTTGGAAGATTGGATACCGATGAGAAGATGACTGAAAAAAATAAAACCTGGGACGAACACCTTGTCGAAAATCAAGTTTTATCTAAGTATTTCAATGGATTTAGAAGCGTGACAAAACTACATTGGTGCCTTTAAGAATTCGGAATTATATTGTACAATTCAAAATTCAGGTTTATTTATTTAACTATATTGTACAGTTCCAAATTCAGGTTTATTTATTCATTTATTATTTGTTACAGTCGATCAGTGAAGAAGATGGCCGGCCTTACTGCGCATTTTATGTTGCCTCGTATATTTTGTTTTAACTTATTTCATCTCATGTGAAGTTAATCCTAAAGAGTTCGTTCATCGAGGTATATTTTCAATGTTATGTTATTGAATTGATTGTATACAATTAACTATGAACTTATGAAAAACTTTATGTACCCGGTTGAGGTATGAGAAAGAGTTATATCTGTACTCAGGTAACACATGTGCACCGCCATTGCTCAGGTAACACATGTGCACCGTTATGATCATGCATACACACACCTGATCATCTAAAATCCCAACCAGGAAATTTTAACAGACAATTGCATACATTTCTACAACAGATACAGTAATGCCAACAGACAGGTACGCACAGAAGGAACTTGAAGTACAGCGTAATATTACAGAACCAATTACAAAAAATATGTTAGGTAAATTTTGTTCCACATGACAAGGAAAATAGCGAGACTTTAATCCCTTGTTGACGACCATCTTTCCTCGAGGCTGCCTGCTGTCCCCGACCACACAGGGAGAGACAGACCGATAGATAAATATAAAGCCACACTGACAGACCGTAGACAGAATGCAGATAGACAGACTGACAGAAAACGGAAAAAAAACTGACACACACAAACTAGGGAGGGAAGGGGAGGGGATGGAAAGAGAGAGGAGAGGGGGGGGAGGGAGAGAGGGGAGGAGAGAAGAGAAAGGAGAAGAAAAGGAAGAAGGGGGGACTCAGTTCGACATTGGCCGTGAACCATCTGTTGTGTCCGTTGGTCCGTTGTCTACCGTTACTGGCTTCTCCCCTCCCCCCCCCCATCATCCTAACCCCACCACCTCCTCCCTCTCTCCATTGTTCCTTCTCCTGTTGCTCACCCCTCCCTCTCAACCCCTCCCTCTCAACCCCTCCCTCTCAACCCCTCCCTCACAATCCCTTCCTCACAACCCCTTCCTCACAACCCCTTCCTCACAACCCCTTCCTCATCTCTCCCTCACCCCTCCCTCTTAACCCCTTCCTCATAACCCCTTCCTCACCCCTCCCTCACAACCCCTCCCTCTTAACCCCTTCCCTCCTTCCTTCCTCCACCCCTCCCCTCTGTAACCCCTTCCCTAACCCCTTCCTCACAACCCCTTCCTCACCCTCCCTTACAGCCTCCCTCACAACCCTTCCGCATCCCTCCCCTCCCTGGCCTTCCTGCCCCTCCCTCTACAACCCCCTTCCTCCACCCCCTCCCCTCACAACCCTTCCTCACCCCCTCCCCTCCCACAACCCCTTCCTCCTGGCCCCTCCCCTCCAAGGCCCCTTCTTCACCCCTCGCTTCCCCAACCCCTTTCTCACCCCTCCCTCCCAGCCCCTTCCTCCCACCCTCCCTTACAACCCTTCCTCAGCCCTCCTTAGCCCTTCCTCCACCCCTCCCCTCCCTTCCCCTTCCTCACCCCTCCCCTCCCACCAACCCTTCCCTCCCACAACCTTCCTCCACCCCTCTCTTACAACCCCTTCCTCACCCCTCCCCTCCACAACCCTTCCTCACCCCTCCCCTCCTGGCCCCTTCTCCACCTCCTCCCCACAACCCTTCCCACCTCACCCCCTCCTCCTGCTTATACCTCACCCTCCCCTCACAACCCCTTCCTCCCCAACCCCTTCCTCCACCCCTCCCCTCCCACAACCTTCCTGCCTCCCTCACCAACCCCTTCCCCTCACCCCTCCCCTCCTGCCCTTCCTCCACCTCCCTCACATCCCCTTCCTCACCCCTCCCTCATAACCCCTTCCTCACCCCTCCCTCACATCCCCTTCCTCACCCCTCCCTCACCACCCCTTCCTCACCCATCCCTCACCCTCTCACTCCTTGTGGCAGCAACTGAGGCGTGACTGTACACTGTGTTGATAATTAAGAAAAATTAACTTCACGAGGCCCTCAGAGGCTTGTGGGCTGTAACCATTAACACCTGCTGTACTATTTACCTGTTTAATTGACTTAGTTTTGTTATAGACGAAGACTAATATCTTTTATGTGAACTAAATAACAACACAATATATAATAGCCGATACAATACAAGACAATACCAGTACGTGATGTATTTTTAGTGAACTATTTTCGTAAATGATCCTGACTAAATTTTTTTATCCAAAGTTTTCTTGAAGAGAATCTTATTGATATTCCTTTCACTTATTTATGATATTAATATTTAAGTAAAAATCTACATATCTGATGCTTTGTTTTACTATATTTTACTAAGTGTTAGTAAAATATTTAACACCTCAGCTTTTGTTTATCATATTTAATGCATGAATCATATTACCATCTTATCTTTTATTTCAACCTTTGTAATCAATCTTTAAATAACTTGATATCTGTACATTACCTAACCTTTGTTATCACCTGAGTCACTAATTAGAGATGTGTGTGTTGACAGATATGGGCGAGTGTGGGTGTGTGGAGGGCGGCGGGGTGGTGACGAGGGGCCCGGGGGAAGGGTGCCAGTGCCTGTGCCCGCCCACCAAGCCCACTTTCAGGGATAACTCCGCTACCTGAATCTCCACCCAAGACGGTAAGTGTTCTATTGTACGTCTTGCTTAACAAACACACACACACACACACACACACACACACACACACACACATAGTAATACCTTTAAACTTCTACCCCTACTTCAGGAGAATAGATACCATGTACCCGTTTATAGCCGGACCAACACGTTGAGTCTCCCACCATCGTCAGGTACAGATGGTTAATGTGACCTGAAGGTGGCAACAACAGCAGGAGCAGGAGGAGGAGGAGGAGCAGGAGGAGGAGGAGAAGCAGGAGGAGGAGGAGAAGCAGGAGGAGGAGGAGGAGGAGGAGGAGGAGGAGGAGGGCGACAGCAGCAGGAGGAGGAGGGAGGGAGGAGGAGGAGGGAGGAGGAGCAGGAAGGAGGAGGAGGAGGAGGAGCAGGAGGAGGAGGAGGAGGAGAGCAGCAGGAGGAGGGAGGAGCAGGAGGAGGAGGAGCAGGAGGAGGAGGGAGCCGGAGGAGGAGGAGGAGGAGGAGGCAGGAGGAGGAGGAGGAGCAGGAGGAGGAGGGCAGTAGGAGGAGCAGCAGGGGAAGAGGAGGAGGAGCAGGAGGAGGGCAGGAGGAGCAGGAGGGAGGAGGAGGAGCAGGAGGAGGAGGAGGAGGAGTAGAGGAGGAGGAGGAGGAGGAGGAGGTGGAGGAGGGAGGGCAACAGCAGCAGGAGGGAGGGAGGAGGGAGGGGGAGCAGGAGGAGGAGCAGGAGGAGGAGGAGCAGCAGGAGGAGGAGGAGGAGCAGCAGGAGGAGGAGGAGGAGGGAGGAGGGAGCAGGAGGAGCAGGAGGAGGAGCAGGAGGAGGAGGGAGCAGGAGGAGGAGGAGGAGGAGTGGGAGGACGAGGAGGGAGCAGGAGGAGGATGAGGGAGGAGCAGCAGCAGGGGGAGGAGGAGGAGGGAGGATGGGCAGGAGGAGGAGGAGGGAGCAGGGAGGGAGGAGCCTGGGAGGAGGAAGGGAGGAGGAGCAAGCAGCAGCAGCAGCAGCAGCAGCAGCAGGAGGAGGAGGAGCAGGAAGAGGAGCAGGAGCAGCAGGAGCAGGAGGAGGAGGAGGAGGAGGAGGAGGAGGAGCAGCGGCAGGAGGAGGAGGAGGAGGAGGAGCAGGAGGAGCAGGAGGAGGAGGAGATGTCGAGTATCACCCACAACATACCTGAGGTCTCTCTCTCTCTCTCTCTCTCTCTCTCTCTCACGACATTTCTTCTTCCCGATTTGTTCCCATACATGTCTCTTCTCTCTCCCTATTCCTCACCTTTTATCTTCTCTTCTCCATCTCCCACTGGCAATCAATCAAGGTTCACGTGACTCATGCCGAAGTAGACCTGGGCGTTATCTTCCCAGCTTTCATTATCCTCAAATAGCTTTCCGGCACCGAGGGAGATTAATTACCGCCGCTGGTTAATTAGGCGAGGTCTGAACGGCATGCTAATGAGACCGCGGTTCAATAAAAGACGTAATTATAGGTTTCAAACGCACACAGATACAGGCTAGAGGGAGGTGATTATTTGCCCCTATAATCTTGACTCTACCTACTGTATAATCTTTACTCCATCTTATCACGCACGAGAGTTTAGTTTTTAATTATCCACTAAATTTTTGTTTTGTTATTATTCATATCTGTATTTTTCGATTATTAAATTAGGTGTTAAATAGATAACATTGTTTTTACCGGTGTCAGAGGCAAAGGTGTTATCAGGAGTATATGTATAGGTAATTAAGGAGAGAGAGAGAGAGAGAGAGAGAGAGAGAGAGAGAGAGAGAGGAATTAAAAGTTCGACCTGTAGTGGTGGTGGTGGTGGTGGAAGGCGTAGTAGACGGATGATCTTACCTGGGCCTGAGAGCGGTAGCCTCCCACCTTCTCCACCCACCTCATCCATCACCTCCGGCACTGATCCACGACCTTTAAGGGAGGCTAGGAGACCAAGCATCCACCTCTGAGATATATGAAGGAGGAGTGAGGGGGGGTTGAGGGGTGACACTGATGAACTGAGAGGTGAGGAGGGAGGTGAGGGGTGATGATATAGGGCACAAAAGGACAGTAGAGTTAAGGAAAAGTGGTTAATACTCTCCAAGACAAGATCACAGAGACGACACACAGTGAACCTTGGAAACAACGAGAGTACAGTATAGTTATTCAGGTTTCGATATTTACGTTTCCTTTTAACTCTCTCTGAGCCATCACCCGCGGGCCGAATATGACGTGTTAGACTGTAGTGATGATACAAGAGGTTCACTTCAGTTACAGTACAAAGGAGGTCAAAATAGGATGGTAATTACAGGAAAACTCTTCACAAAAACCTGTAGTGTCTAAGCCCAAACCACCACGACGATCACGTGCAGAAAATCTTGTTACTGATATACTGTATAATCTGCCCTTACGGTGCCTCCTGACGTGTTACCTAAGTGTTGTTACGTCAATATCGTCTCGATGTTAACACCTGATCTCTCACCTAAACACACACCGTAAGTTATACACCCAGCTCTACCGCCTCCAGGAGTGATTACACAATAAGACTGTCCATTATATCCTCAGCTGCCTCTCTCTATCTGGGCGCCGCCTGTCAGCCCGCCACGCCGTCCTCCCTCCTGTCTCGAAGAACCAGCTAAATAAATTCCTCAAAACCGGTCGTCTTGTCCAGCAGGTTGGGTGAGGTGGGTGGCCAGAACAGCCAAGTCTTACAAAATAACGGAGTAATAGTACCACCTCAGTTTATTTACAGTAGCTCGTAGCGTGAAGGAGCTGGGGTGAAGCTCTTTATTTCGAATTCAAATAGTAAGCAAGAATCCTTATGTGTTGTAAAGTACCAGCCTCTAAATAAAAGCTATTTGATATGTTGATAAACTATGACTCAGCAACACGCTCTTGTCTTCATCAGTTGATACTTTTTGATCTTCATAAAAGACTTTGATTTATTAATACGTTTGATTTATTAATACGAAAAGCAAATCCTGTACAGCTGCTGGTTGCGACAAAATATGTGTACACGACTGAAAAGGCAAGAGTGAGAATCGAAGATACAGGAAGTTACATAGACTGTCAGACGGACGATCTGTGAATAATGTAACACAACACACAGCTAACGAGGAAACATTAAACACAAGATTAAAGACGAAGTTACGATAAAATTGTCCCTAGTGGCTGTGACGCGAACTAAGAGGTACTCGCCAGACCTCCAACAGAGAAACAATTGGATAAACGGAACGATCCAGTCTGTTAATACCGCGTCAGTGTGAGTAATAGCTGCAGGGAGGTGACGGGCAAACAGTCCCCTGGTGATCTTACAGCGTGTGTGCCTGTGGGAGGAGGTGGCGGGGGGACGGGAGACCAAAGAGAAGATAAAGTTGGAGGAACAACCAATGGATTCAAGACTTACCCTCACCTGACCCACTACTGACGAGAAAAATAAAATGAAAACATTGAAACAGATGAACAGTAAAGACGGAGTAAACACTTGAAAAAAAAAGAGGGATGTGAATAAACATTAAGGTGAGTACACAGCTGTTGCCTCGTACTCTACTTGGACTCTGAATGAATGAGACGACCCAGGAGGCGTGACCGTGACCTCATACGTGTTGCTCGGTACTCACGCAACACAGTTAAAGTAAAGAGTAATGACAAAGGCTCCAGTCCGGTGTGGCAAGGCTGTCGTATAGTCATTGAAGGTGTGGGTGTGTCCTGCTGGGTGAGGCGCTACAAAGTCCCTAAATGCGAAAGCGAAATGCAACGTCATTTTTACATTGTGTGTTGTGTGTGTGTGGTGACCTACGGGTGCTGACTCCACTACACCTGTCTCTAGTGTACTGTTATCATTTTATATTTATTTTATTTATTATCGAAGTAATTTCCTAAACTAAGTCTTCTTAGTGTGGGCCAGGTAGGTGTGTGGCGTGGCAGGTACTGGACAGTGACACACACACACACACACACACACGTGGCCATAATAAACTCACACCTTGTTCACTCATCTTCACTACACGAGTCTATAATCACACCAGTGCCTAAAACATCTCATCATTCGTCAGTGTCAACCAACAACAAGGCGACAACTGTGTATTCTCGAGGATGATGAAGACACGGCTCCACAACTAACCTATCCTAACACTACCCTGAAATATGGACGTAGGCAGCAGTAGGAGGAAGATGGTTAGGAGTTGATAATTTGTAGTTTAGTTTACGGGCAACTTGGCAGACCTGCTATTACTACTACTACTACTACTACTATTACTACTACTACTTCTTCTTCTTCTTCTTCTTCTTCTTAGCTGTCACTCGGAATTGAGTATGACGATCATCCAGCTATGAGAAAATGATATGAGTTATGAAAGATGTCACCTTCGTTGATGAGCTCTGAGGTGACTAGAGAGGCCGATACTGGACCGGCAGGATCGTTTACAGATGTTGCACATGTGGAGGGCTACATCTAGTGTGGGACAGGCGGCGGCAACGTCTTTCCGGCGTTGGCGCTTGTCTGCCTCTGTATGCAGTCGGGATAACTCAGAAGTATTGACACATTCTCGTGTGGTGCTCCTCCAAGCGTTACGGTGTGGAATAAAGACGGGAATACACTATTATCACTTCACGTGAGCTCATGCGAGCTCACGAGTCCTCAAAACCGTGAAATCGGCAAAGAATTCACAATTGTGTCTCGTCACCTCACGTGATTTTACAAAGTTAAGAAAAAAAAAATATTCACCAGCTTAGTGATGAACACTAGAATAATAGCTAAGAGTATATTTAATATACTGTAAATGTGCTTAATAAAACAAATGAAATGTTATGTTAGTCACTTAAAGTTTATAATAAAATTTATTAAATTTTTCAGTGTCAATGTAATACCATTATTTAAAACAAAACAAAAATAATTCTGTCCCAAATTTGAAATAAATCGAACCAAATACCAATGTTAGTAGAGTAGCCTATTACTTTTAGTTTTTGTCTCCGTTTTCTTTAAATTACAAAAACATTGTTCATCACAGAAGAGTATAACGGCAAGAAGAACAAAAATTCTTCAACAGCTTTGTCTCATATGAACACCATAATAATAATAATGTATTTAATAATACTGTAAATGTGCTTATTATTACAGAATTCATTGTTTTGTTAGTCACTTAGCTTATAATGCCATCCATTATTTTTTTTCAATATTAATATAATATCATTATTAACAAAAAAAAATTAATCTGTTCACAATTTGAAATAGATGACACCAGTCAAATACCTATGGTTTCTGTAATTATGGGACTTCGTATTATACAGGTACAGAACTTCGTGTGTTCGAACATTTGCTATGAGTAGTTCTTCCATGTCTAGAGAAGCACTGTAAATAGAACCTTACGCTATCACGCGCCTCACAACTGTGTGATGGAACAAAATAATGTGAGAGGTAAGCTGACAGGGAGCTCGCATGATATCACATGACTCGCAGCCGTGACAGCAGTGTCTCCAAGCAATACAATAAAACACTTTATTGGCCTGCACACTTCTTATGGTCACGTGAGCTTATGTGAGCTCACGTGGCGTGATAGCAATGTGTTCCCGCCTTAATTGTCTCCCAGGTGAGGAGGTCAACTTGGCCGTTTTTCAGGTTTGTTTTCAGACTATCCTTATACCTTTTCAGTTGCCCACCAGCGGTAAGTTTACTCTTCGTTAGGTGACTGTACAGTAGCTTCTTTGGCAGTTCACTGTCGTCCAAGCGGGTAACATGGCCAGTCCAATGTAGTTGTTCATGGGTAATGGTAACCTTGATGCTCGTACAGTTGGTGTCAGCGAGAATACTGGCATTTGTTCTCTTGTCTTCCCAGTGAACTCGGAGGATGAAACGTAGATTACGTAGATGAAAGTTTTCAAATTCCTTGAGGTGCCTCCTGTATGTGACCCATGTCTCACTGCCATATAGCAGGGTGGGGAGGACCACTGCTCGATATACGTGCAACTTTGTAGATAATTTCAGTTCCCTACAGATGAAGACACGGGTACGGAGTCTGCCAAAGGCTTGAGATGCATATCTGATCCGATGTTGAATCTCTTTATCGTTGTCCGCGGTGGACAGGTGGGAGCCGAGATACTTAAAGAGAGTAACTGTCAGGACGAGTAGCAACTTTGAGTCTTCGTTGGTTTGGCGGTGGTTCATTTGGGTTTATATAGTGTTTCGGGTTAGGTTGGTGTTGGTCGCTGAGTTGAGTTGATAGGTGAGTGAGTGTTGCTGGCACGAGTCACACAGAAGCTGCGGTTGAGGCAGCATTGGTCGCCCTTGATAATCGTGTATGGAGGGAGAGTGTTCCCGCTGTATTTTGTCTGGCAACGTTACTAAAGAGGCATGGTATTTAAGTTGTGGACATAGTGTTTTATCGAATCAAGAGGGTATGATGGTTGCTGCTGAGTATTAAGTAGAGTTAACTGTGTTTTACAGTTACCGGGTGTGCTTGTAGCAGAGGTGGCTGTCCTGGAGACCGGCGTTGTGGCCTGGCTGGGAGCTGTGTCTTGTCGTGTTGTGCCGACGGTATACACCCAGTGTCATTCCAACAAATGTTAATCAACTCGGCAGTTACTAATGACGTTTAAGAGTGAGAAGAGCGAATACAACACGTCAGTCTGTGAACTAAGATTCCTACGTGTGCAAATAGAACAGCTCCAACTAACGAACGAACCAAGCGGTAGATCAGGTCTCCTTTTCGGGTAATGATTACTTGTTTGTGTAGTCATCAAAAAAAGCTTCTGCACCCCTTGGTCTGATGGCCTCTGCAACGATCACTGACTGAGGCCATGTTAATTTGGTATGGTTGGTATATCTGGTTGTGTGATGCATTGTATAACCAGTATGATGTATTTTTTATATCACGTATAGTTAATACAGAGAAATTAACAGGAATCACCCGCGTATTCACCGACACACTGTGAAATTCCCGCTCCCACACTCCAAATATGTCCCCTCCAATAACACTTTTGGTCAGGGAGGACACTCCTTCACACCCTACGCCGCGCTGGCCGGCTGCTACTACTACTACTACTACTTCTACTACTTTGCTGTCACTCAGAATCGAGTATGCTGATCATCCAGCTGTGATGCGGTAAAGTGATATGCGTTATTAA
This sequence comes from Homarus americanus, assembly GCF_018991925.1. Classification (NCBI taxonomy): domain Eukaryota; kingdom Metazoa; phylum Arthropoda; class Malacostraca; order Decapoda; family Nephropidae; genus Homarus; species Homarus americanus. The sequence continues at coordinate 15,635 of NW_024722304.1, forward strand.
GGATATCACCTTCGTTGGTGAGCTTTGAGTGTGACTCGAAAGGCCGATACGGGATCGGTAGGGCCGTCCACAGCTGTTGCAGGTGTGGAGGGCTACATCCAGTGCGGGAGGGGTGGTGGCTGTGTCTTATCGGTGATGGCGCTTATCAGCCTCGGTGGGCACTTAGGCTAACTCAAAAGTATTGACACCATCTCGTGTGGTGTTTCTCCAAGCGTTATGGTGTGAAGTGATCGTCTCCCAGGTGAGGGGGTCGATTTGGCATTTTTTCAGGATTGTCTTAAGACTGTCCTTATACCTTTTCCCTTGTCCGCCAGTGTTACGTTTACCATTCGCTAGGTGACTGTAAAGTAGCTGCTTTAACAATCTACTGTCGTCCATGCAGGCAACATGGCCAGGCCAATGTAGTTGTTCATGGATAATGGCATCCTCGATGCCCCTACAGTTGGTGTCAGCGAGAATACTGGCATTTGTTCTCTTGTCTCTTCGAAGGACCTCTGCCCGATACACGTGCAGCTTTGTAGATAATTTCAGCTCCCTACAGCTTAAGATATGGGTACGGAGTATGGCAAAGGCTTTAGATGCACTTCTACTCAGATGTTGAATATTTTTATCGACATTCGCAGTGGTGGACAGGTGGGAGCCGAGATACTGAAAGTGGGTAACATTAGAGAGAGTAATACCATTAAACTGGATGGATGGTAGCGGTCTGGCAGAACCAGGGACAGGCTGAAAGAGAATCTGAGTCTTATGTGCACTTTCCTCAAGGCTGAAGTGTGCATACACATCTGCATAGGTATTCAGGATCTCCTATAGGTCGCGTTCAGTGTGAGCGACGAGTGTGAGGTCGCCTACATACTGAAGTTCAGTGATGGAAGCGGCCGACACCTTTGTTCCTGCTTGGAATCGTTTTATGTTGAAAAGTCCCTTCATCCAGTTCTGGATGTCCACTCCACCGGCTAAATTAGTGGGTGCCAGTACACACCCTTGTTTTACCCCCGTTTGGATGGAGAATAACTCAGAATGAGTGCCAAAGGGTAGGACACTGCCGTTCGTGCCATCGTGGAGTTGCCTCACAATTGCAATGAATTTTGGTGGGCAGCCAAAACGACTGAGGATCCGCCAGAGAGCTTCCCTATTGACCGAGTCCAAGGACTTAGTAAGGTCAATGAAGGCCATGTACAAGTCATGGCGTTTTTCTCTGCACTTTTCCTGTAACTGGCGGCAGTAAAGATCATGTCAGTGGTGCCACGTGATGGTCTAAAGCCACATTGACGCGCACGCGCGCGCACACACACACACACACACACACACAATTTTCAGCCATCGGCTGCAGCTCTATTAATAAACCGTTTATTTTTATTATTATTATTTTACACACTACATCTGGCACCCACTTCTGCTGCGGCAGCTGCCCAGGTCAATGTTGGCCCATCCCACAAATCCCTCTTCCCAACCCATCCTCACCACCGCGATATCAACATAATCCCGTCAAAAGTTACAATTTCGTTTCGGAAAGAAATGAGATCAGTGTTGAACAGTGATGAACAATGTTTAAGCCAGTGAATTCAGCACGAGACAGCAAGAGCCGTGACCCACCAGTGAGGACCACACCCCTGGGAACCGACCACCATCTTCTGACTAGGCGATGTTAATCAGTCCACTCTGGGAACAACCCTGTCTCCATGACCACGTGATGTCCTTCATGTCAACACCTACGGACGAGTTACTGCACCACGTGGCCTACGTGACCTCACACAGTATGGCAAGAGACCAGCCCGGGCCATCAACTGTAAACTATAATAATTTGTAAGTTCAATTCATGTTCCTTCTCCTTTCAGTAAATAAAGCTTTTGTTAAACAACCCACCCACCCCATGTCCTTGTATGTAATAAGTCATTTTTGTCTAATTTTTTTTCAGCCTTCGGGCTGCAGAAGCTTTTCAATAAACCGTTAATTATTATTATTATTATTATTACACACACACACACACACACACACACACACACACACACACACACACACACACACACACTTCAATCTTCCACCTCTTCCACTACATCACAATCGTGGCGACTCCACGTACCACTTGCTAGATCAATGCTGCCACGTACACTAAAGAGGACGAGACTGAAGAGACTCTTTGACCTCACCTGGATAAATGATCCCCAACGGTCGGGGTTTTTAGGTGGACATCTGCCGTACGCGAGAGACTTTCAGGTACGACAGCTTAATCTCAGCTTGGGTCTGGTCTATAAAGCTTTTGTATCGTAACTTAAGATCTTTTTTTTTTCGCCTGTACGCTGGAGGGGAAACTATCGACATTATTGTAAATACCGCCATCGTTTGTATTATTCCTCTGGTTCGACGGTAAAGTATCGTAAGTCTAGGCTACTCGATGGGGTATTAGAGTATTGGTGGGGTATTGGATCATGTTTTTGTTTTTTATGCAGTTTTTCACGGTGGAGGGATTTAGAGTCCCAGGAAGCAGCGATAATAGATCTTTTTTGAAATGAGGAAATCTATTCTAAAATCAAATTGACGTCTGATGATATTTGAAGTGAGAGTTATCATAGGACTAGTGTTTTAATTTGAGATCTGGAGAATTGATAACCGCTTTGCTGGGTGTGTCAGGGGGCGCCGCAGCAGAGAGAGAGAGAGAGAGAGAGATCGTGTTTATTGTATAGGAGGTGACAC
>NW_024722305.1:0-18510 GCF_018991925.1 Homarus americanus
GAGTCGGAGTCGGTAAATTGTCCAGACTCCGAATTGACTCCGGCTCTAGCTTGGTCTGTTCCTAAGAACAAATATATAACTAGGCATATTCATTGCAGGATTCACTGAACCTACTACTAATTTTTCTTAAATTATTAAAAAAGAATTTATTTCCATTTTATAAGCATTTATTTATGAATTTATTGTAGCAGGGCCAGTATAGCACTATAATTTTGGACGATAGTCTCTTCTTTACCATTTGAAATTTTGAATTATATCAAATTTTGTTTCGTTGAAAACTGCACAGAGGCTCTCAGCTACAAAAACAATTAGCTACAACCTGTTTTTGTGAGATTTTTTAAAAATTTAATGTAATAACTTAATCATGTAAGGTTTATCCATTTTCCTTAATAAGGTATTCATTTTTAATGTACATAAATATATAACTTTATTTCAAAGGAATTGTAGATCATCATTTAGATCCACATCAGATTATGAGCTTAAACAAAATTCATATGGAGATCGAAACTTTGATATACATGTAAATGGTAGTTTTCTAGTTAATATCTTTGAATTCTTAATAAATTTATTTTTTCTTTTTACTGAAACTTTGAAAGTCAAGCTTCATCATCTTTTTGTAGTTCTTAAATATCGTCCAGATCATTAATAAAGCTGTAGCAGTATAGCCACGGTGTTTACATTTACCATGCAGGTTACAACATACAAATTACAATTAGATGGTAGAAACAGTTGTTACAAAATAGGCCAAGGAGTCGGAGTCGGAGTCGGAAGCATAAAAATGAGGAGTCGGAGTCGAAGGTTTTGTCAGGTCGAAGGTTTTTGTCTTCGACTCCACAGCCCTGGTAAATGGATAACCTATGGAGGTGGTGGGGTGGTGGTGGAGGTGGTGGTGTGTGGTGGAGGTGGTGGTGGTGGAGGAGGTGGTGGTCACGGTGGTCAACTTCTGACTCTAGGGTAACTAACTGGTCACACCTTCCTCCTTACCCTACTACTACCACCATTACCTCAACCACTACCACCACCACCACCTACACCACCACCACCACTACCACCACCCCAACCACCACCACCACCACCACCAACTACCACCACTACCACCAACACCTTTACTTGTCCATAATTAGACATAATGGCCTTACTGCATAATAAGATATTTAGTTTTTTCTTAACGGGTAATATATATTATTATCTGCCATCAAGTGTATTAGGTGTAAATAAAACCCAGATGACCAGACGTGTATAGTCATGTTCTCTCTCTCTCTCTCTCTCTCTCTCTCTCTCTCTCTCTCTCTCTCTCTCTCTCTCCTGTCCCTCATACTCTGGGGTAAGGGATGAAGGGTGAGGGCAGAGGGTGAGGGTGAGAGGGGGAAAGAGGGATGAGTAAGTGAAGGGAAGGGGAGGAAGGAAAAAGAGAGGGAGAGAGGAAAATAGTCATAAAGGAAGGAAGGAGGGAGGGTGGTGAGACATGATTTGTGTGACGTCCTTCTCTCCCCCTCCTTCCTTCCCCCCTCCTCATCCTCACCCCTTCACCTATCTACCCATCATCCACCATCCTCACCCGTTCACCCACCTCCATCCACCCATCCTCACCCGTTCATTCACCTTCCCATCATCCACCTCCCCATCACCCACCTCCTCATCACCCACCCATCCTCACCTGTTCACCCACCCTCATCACCCATCCTCACCCGTTCACCCACCTCCTCATCACCACCCATCCTCACCCGTTCATCCACCTCCCCATCATCCCTCCTCACCCTCCTCTAATAAGCTCATATAAGATGGCGTCACAGTTTTCCATGACTGTATCTCAACCAGCAGTGTGTGTGTGTGTGTGTGTGTGTGTGTGTGTGTGTGTGTGTGTGTGTATGCATGTAGCCCGTGGAGTATGTCAAGGCTGTGTGCTGCTCCCTCTACTAGTCACTCCCCCCACAGACATACGTACATACCACTCCACAGACATTCGTACATTGCAAATAAGTAAAGATTCTCAAGTGTAACTCATTAACAATTCTTAAGACAGGTAACTTGTTCTAATCTTCAGGTATCAGGTTAGGTTAGGTTAGGTTAGGATACAGACTGTCCCTACACCTGGTCACTACACTGCCCCCCTACACTGGTCACACCTCCCCCCTCCACACACCTGGTCCTACCTGCCCCCCCCTCCACACACACCTGGTCACTACACTGTCCCCACTTACAGTACTGTCACACCTGGTCACTACACTGTCCCTCTACACACATGGTCACCTCTGCTGTCCCCTACACACCTGGTCCCACTGTCCCACACACCCACCTGGTCACTACACTGTCTCCCCCTCCCCCCCAGCCTCCAGGACCCCTGTATGTCACAGCAGGAAAGCGAGATTTTGAGAGACATTTACAAGGCGACGGTACCTACCACCAAGGCTGCAACAACGACCTTCTCTCAAAACACTGGTGGGGCGGAGATGAGGTGGCGGGGGTGGCCAGGTACCTTCAGGAGGCACACCAGCTGAGACAAGTGTTACACCAGCTGAGACAGTGTGTTAAGCACCAGCTGAGATAGATAGTATTACACCAGCTGAGACAGTGTTACACCAGCTGAGACAGTACATACCAGCTGAGATAGACAGTATTACACCAGCTGAGACAGTGTTACACCAGCTGGAGACAGTGTTACACCAGCTGAGATAGAGTATTACACCAGCTGAGACAGTGTTACACCAGCTGAGATAGACAGTATTACACCAGCTGAGACAGTATTACACCAGCTGAGAGAGTGTTGAAGAGGATAATGGTGGTTAATGGAGAAGACGAGAGAGAAAAGAGAGAAACGAGAGAGAGAGAGAGAGAGAGACCCAGAGAGAAGCTTCATCACGACACCTGCCGCTAGATGACTCTGCCGGTCTTAACATGTAAACATGACCCAGGAGTGAGTGAGTGCGTGTGTGTTGACTGTGTGACTGTCTGTGTGTGTATGTGGTGAGTCTGGCGTATCAAAGTGTTGTTAGAGAAAGCTGGAGATAATGTTCAGTGTTGCGTGAGAGAGAGAGAGAGAGAGAGTGATGATAATTCACGTGACGACTCAATAATATGGGAAAGTGATACGATATATGGAGCAACGTAGAGTACATGTACACGTCTTAGAGTGCATATGGTGCGTCTTAGAGTACATGTGGAGCAACTTAGAGTACATGTAAGCTAGTACGTGTGGAGCGTCTTTGAGTACATATGGTGCGACTAAGAGTACATGTGGAAACTTAACATTACATATATGGCGCGTCTTAGAGTACATGTAAACGTCTTAAGAGTACAGTGTAAACGTATTAGAGTACATTTTGAATATCATAATGGAGTACAGTAAAGGTATCAACTCTTTGTGAAAAACTGACGATTAGAAAAAAAAAATTTACAGGGTGTCCCAAAAATTTATATATATATATATATATAGGCATGAGGTAACCCCCCCTCCTCCCCCTCCCCCTTCTCTCACCCCCCCTCTCACTAGGTGGGGGGGGGGTGAGGTAGATGGTTCTTAACGAGGGAATTGGGGGAAAAAATAAACCTTGGAGAAAACAACGCGAATTTCTCTTCCATTGTGTTAGAGGAGGAGGGAGGGGAGGGGAGGTAGGGAGGGGAGGAGAGGAGGGGAGGTAAGGAGGGGGATGGGGAGAGGGGAGGTAAGGAGGGGGATGGGAGAGGGGAGGCAAGGAGGGGATGGGGAGAGGAGGAGGGGAGAGAGGGAAAGGGAGGAGAAGAGGAAGAGGAGGGGAAAAATTAGTCGTATACAATAGTCAGAATTCTATCAATAGAGTTAAGTGTGTGTCAGACCCTCCCCCCCCCACCACGTCTCACACACACGCACGCACACACACGCACACACACTCAACATAGCCTCAGTGTAGACCAGATTCCAATATGGCGGCCACTTTCACTCTCTTTAATATCTCGTCTTTGTTTACACGTCGTCATCACTTATGTTTGTTGTTCTATCTTTTGTTCTCCTGGCCTTCTACTTTTGTTTTGTTCTTCGTTCTTTCCCGTAATTTAGAATTTTTTTCATCACTTTTGTTTTATTGGTAATTTATTTTCGTCACTTTCGTTTTTATTAATTTGTTTTTCTTGTTACTTCCTTTATTCTTGGTCTGTCTATCTATATATTTCTTCGTTTCTTTAATGTGGCGAGTTCTTCTTCTTCTCTCTCTCTCTTTCTCTCTCTCTCTCTCTCTCTCTCTCTCTCTCTCTTCTTCTTCTTGGTTGTGACGTCACCATGTAAGACGTGTAGTAAGTGTCGCTATGACGTCACTTCTTACGTGTTCCCAGTTGATGCTGGTGTGACGTCACTCTATAAGATGTCCCCCCAATTGCTGCGGTGGTGACGTCAATTGCCACTTGAGATCCCAAGATAGAGTCTTAATACACTCCTCCTCCTCTTCCTTCTTTCTTTCTTTCTTCCTCCTCCTCCTCCTCTTTCTCCCTCCCTCCTCCTCTTCCTCCCCCCTGACCCGCCCCCCTCCCCACCTCCTCTTCCCCCCTTCCTCCCCCCACCTCCCTCTTCCCTCCCTCCTCCTCCTCCTCCTCCTCTTCCCCCTCCCCTTCCCCCTTCCCCACCTCCTCTTCCTCCCTCCTTCCCCCCTCCTCCCTCCCCCCACCTCCTTCTTCCTCACACTCATGCTGTTATCGACATCCTGAACTCTTTATTCTGAAAAAATTCCTGAGCCAATTTCTGCCTCTTCCTCCTCCTCCTCCTCTCCTCCTCCTCCTCTCCCCCTCCTCCTCCTCCCTCTCCCTCACCTCCTCCTCCACCAACATGCTATCCACTCCACTAACTACACCACCACACATTAAGCGTCCCAAAGGTTCACCCGATAACTATGGTGATGTAGGAACGCCTTTAAATGACTCTCTTAACCTAACCTAACCCAACCTAACCTAACCTAACCCAACCTAAACCTAACCTAACCCCAACCTTTACCCAACCCAATTCCAAATCTAACCCAACTCACCCCAGCCCAGCCTAACTTAACCTAAACCTAACCTAACCTTACCCAACCTAACCTAACCTAACCCAACCTAACCTAACCTAATCTAACCCAACCTAACCTAATCTAACCCAACCTAACCTAACCTAACCTAACCTTTCATGTGTAAAAAAATGGTGTCTAGTATGGCATCGAAATTGCACTGAGACTATATTGTTAACGATATATTGTGTGTGTGTGTGTGTGTGTGTGTGTCTAATTACATCATCACCCTAACTACCTGTAACTGTATCTAATCACTGTACATCAACAACCACACACAACGTAACTGTCATTTTTTTTACCTTGAATAATAATAATAATAATAATAATAATAATTATAATAGAAATAATAATAATACAAATAATAATAACAACAATAATAAAAAAATAATAATAATAATAAAAATGAAAATAATAATAACAACAGCAATTACACCTCTCTCTCTCTCTCTCTCTCTCTCTCTCTCTCTCTCTCTCTCTCTCTCTCTCTCTCTCTCTCTCTAAACAGACAGACAGACAGACAGACAGACACACAGGTTTAGTAGGACAGGTAGCCGGCAGGAGGCGGTGGCATAGTACACATCACTACCTGCTTACTACCTGATGCTAATTACCACTAACCTCAACCAGGTAACCCTTTCCTCGACCTCTTGATGACCTCCACGGGGGCAAGAGGCATGGGGGGAGGGGGGAGTAAAGGGGAGGGAGGGGCAAGGGGGCAGGAGAAGTAAGTGGGCAGGGAGGGGCAAGTGGGAAGGAAAGCAAGACACACACACTGGTAATCTCTCCATCACCACCACCGTCACGATCCTCTCTCTCTCTCTCTCTCTCTCTCTCTCTCCCCTCCTTTCGGGTTCTTCCATGTCCTCTTTATTTCTTTCCCCATCGTTCTCTTCTTCTCCTCCCTCCTTTTCCACTCTCTTCTCTCCCTCTTCCTCTTCTCTTCCTCCTCCTTCACTTCTCCCCCTCCTCCCTTCCTCTTCCTCCTCCTTCCTCTCCTCCCTTCCTCTTCCTCTTCTCCCCCTCCTCCCTTCCTCCTCCTCTTCCTCCTCCACCAGGCTGAGGCAAGAGTCGTAAGCTTGTGTTGATCCATAATGTAACCAGGAAGTTGATAGAACTGCCTGGTTGGTCCGGGTTATGTTCTTTCCAATCCCTCTCTTCTCTCTCTCTCTCTCTCTCTCTCTCTCTCTCTCTCTCTCTCTCTCTCTCTCTCTCTCTCTCTCTCTCCAGTCAGTAACTTTATGGTCTTTAAAATTGCTAATCTTGTTCCCCCTCCCATTGACTCTGTCCGTCCTGGGAAAAGAAATTGTTATTTTTTTTCCTAGTCTCTGATCGTCCTGGGATAAAATATGGTGTTGTTTTCTTTAGCCAATCAGAGAGCGTATCGTCATGAACACTGCCAATCAGAGAGAGTGTCGTCATGAGTACAGCCAATCAGAGAGAATGTCGTCATAAGCTAGCAGCCAATGAGCGTTACGCGTGACTAACAAGTGATTAGAAAACGCGATACAGGAGGGAAAGTGGCGGCAGACAACGGGGTGATGGGAGTGAGAGATAATGGGTGAGAGATAATGGGTGAGAGATAATGGGTGAGAGATAATGAGTGAGAGATAATGGGTGAGAGATAATGGGTGAGAGATAATGAGTGAGAGATAATGGGTGAGAGATAATGAGTGAGAGATAATGGGTGAGAGATAATGGATGAGAGGTAATGGGTGAGAGATAATGGGTGAGAGATATTGGGTGAGAGATAATGGATGAGAGATAATGGGTGAGAGATAATGGGTGAGAGATATTGGGTGAGAGATAATGGGTGAGAGATAATGGGTAAGAGATAATGAGTGAGAGATAATGGGTGAGAAATAATGGGTGAGAGATAATGGGTGAGATAATAGTGAGAAATATTGAGTGAGAGATAATTTATGAAAGGAGACAAAAACTCTAACAAATTTCTCCTCACATTCTTCGTCGACGTCATCAACAGTGTGTGACAGCCAGGCTAATTTGTCCTGTGTCTGTCTGTCTGTCTGTCTGTCTGTCTGTCTGTCTGCCTGTCTTGTTCTTGTTCTTCTTATTATTATGATGTTGATGTTCTATATAACATTATTTACCTCGTGTTATAACTTTGTTCTTCACGTCTAAAGATCTATTGTTCTCGGCAGCACATGAACAGATATTAACTGAACACAAGAACACACTTTACTCACAAGGTGTTACTGTTACGATAGATAGATAGATAGATAGATAGATAGATAGATAATCATTTTCCACCCCCTGCCCTTCACCTCCTCCACAACCTCTCCTTCCCACCTCTTCCTCCTCCACCAGCTCTTCCTCCTCCACCATCTCTTCCTCCTCCACCCACAACAGGAAACATCGTTTTTGTAAGGCACACGGAAGACGGATCTCTGCAATCTAACCACCACAAGAACGACACTTACGCCCGGATTCACGAGAGTTCATACCATAATATTCCCCCTCCCCTCCCCCCCCTCCCGCCCCTCTCACTAACTACAGAACGTGTCTAACTGGCTCATTGATATAATATACAATAATAAAACAGCGGAAAATATACCGCCATAATTACACTTATTTTTTAGATTTTAGCGTAAAAAAAAAAAGAAGCTGTATACATAATTTGGAGATGTTTTAGTATAGGAACCCTGGGAGTGTGGTGGACGGCTAGGGTTGGCGCGGAGACCTACACGACGAAGGGATGACGAAGGTTGTTGTGGTGTGTGACCTTTAAGGGTTTGTCCTGACGTGTAGTGTATCCTCAAGTGGCGGGAAAATAAAGAAATTGAATTACACCTGAACTGTATGTACTGTATGTATGTATGACTGGGCTTCAATAACTACTACGGTCTATATTACACGTAATCTGACTGTGTATGTATGAGTGTATGATGGTCCTGTAAGTTTGACTGTGTATGAGTGTATGATGGTCCTGTAAGTCTGTATGAGTGAAGAACAGCGGGAGAGACACAGATACCGATAAACAAAATTGACATTAGTATCACGTGACTCATCAAGCTGTGGGGAGGGAGTGGAGAGGAATGGGAGTGGGGAGAGGAAGGGGAGTGGGAGGAGATCTAGGAGGGAAGGGGGTCTTTGTTGGTGATGATGATGAGTTTTCTGAAGGCATTAGGTAGCAATGAGAGTCTCTGTTCTCCCTCCCTCCCTCCCCACGCCACCACTCCTACCCCACGCCACCCTCCTACCCCACACCACACCACCCCTACTCTTCACCCACCTCCCCATCTCAGCACCTCCACACATTAATCACAGGTGACGGCCCACATCCTCACCTACAGTACCGTAGTGAACAACCGACCTGCCACGACCACGGGCCAGTGAGTCACACCCTATGGCTCCTGACCTAACACCCTGCAGGTATCACTTTCTACGTGAGGGACAGTGACTTAAGGGCACTTACCTACGACTCCTCAACGATAACTCTCCCTCTTGTCTTCTTGTTTGTTTACAGTGTGATGTAAACAGGCATTGAATATATTATACGAGTGAGTTATCATAAGGAAACGATTTATTTACTCTTACTTCACAATCTTTGTAAACACTTGCTTCACACACACACTATGTAAACACTTTACACACACACTATGTAAACACTTGCTTCACACACACACACATTATGTAAACACTACACACATGCTACACACACACACTATGTAAACACTTGCTACATGCACTATGTAAACACTTGCTTCACACACTATGTAAACACTTGCTAAACATATTAAGTAAACATTTGCTTCCACACACACACTATGTAAACACTTCACACACTATATAACACTTGCTTCACACATACTAAGTAAACAATTGCTTCACACACACTAAGTAAACACTTGCTTCACACACACTATGTAAACACTTGCTTCAAACATATTAAGTAAACAATTGCTTCACACACACACACTATGTAAATGATTTTCACATACTAGTCAATTGCTTCACTCACACCTAAGTAAACACCTTGTACACACTATGTAAACACTTACTTCACACACACTAAGTAAACACTTGCTTCACACACACTATGTAAACACTTGCTTCACACACACTATGTACGAATAGTTTATGATGATTTAGAGTGTTTGTTTGAGGCATAACTTTGTGGAAGGTGAGAACACACGCTGAGGTGGAGTGGGGGGCCTGGTGGAGTTATGCCTGGTGGAGTGGGACTTGGTGAGTGGGGCCTGGTGAGTGGGACCTGGTGGGTGGGACCTGGTGGAGTGGGACCTGGTGGAGTGGGACTTGGTGGAATGGGACTTGGTGGAGTGGGACCTGGTTGAGTGGGACCTGGTGGAGTGGGGACCTGGTGGAGTGGGACCTGGTGGAGTGGGACCTGGTGGAGTGGGGCCTGGTAGAGAGTGGAGCCTGGTAGAGTGGGGCCTGGGTGGAGTGGGGCCTGGTGGAGGTCTAGGGGTGTTGTGGGAGGCGGAAAGGAGGCAGTTTATCCTACACTGCACTCGACCGTCTTCACTTCCAACTGTAATGTAGTTACTTGTTCACAGCTGCTGAGTGATGGTGAGGACACGAGCCGGCGACCCTCAGTGTTGCGTCCCTCACCCACCTCCCCTACAGGATGGAGGAGGGAAGGGGTGTTGAGGTGTGGACAAGACCTAAGGAGGGCAGGGGAGTTAGGGATGGTGAGAGGGCAGGGCAGGGGGCGGGGCAGGGCAGGGAGGGCGGGAGGGCAGGGGCAGGGGCAGGGGCAGGAGCGGGGCAGGGCCAGGGCAGGGCGGGTACACCTCGTGTGAAAGGCCAGGAATCAATGGGGGCCGTTAATGCTCTCTTATTACGACCCCTGGGGCCTCTACTCCGAGGGCGGCCTCTACCTCACCCCGGGTGGACTCTACCTCACCCCTCGAGGGCGGCCTCTACCCCTTACTCTAAGTAGGCCAGGTGGTGCCTCAACCACATCACCATCCACCTTGCTCCTCCTTGAAGTAACACCCGAGAGAGAGAGAGAGAGTGTGTGTGTGTGTGTGTGTGTGTGTGTGTGTGTGTGTGTGTGTGTGTGTGTGTGTGTGTGTGTGTGTGTGTGTGTGTGTGTGTCATGAACAGTTCCTGGAAGGTGTCGTGGTGTGATGGTGACCTCATGCACAACAACCGGTGTGTCAAAATGCAAGGACCAGCGTGACTGCCCCCTGGCTGACATGACTGACCACTCCTTCCCCACTCATCCACCAGTTGGCACTCCCCGTCACTCAGGAGAGGTTAGGTTAGTATTATACAGCATGTTGTATTATGTGACCGTGTGTTGTTTCTCTTCACATGTTCTTGTTCATCCTGGAAATAAGTCGGGGGTGATGTGTTCCTTGAATGACTCAGCCTTAACTCTGTTCCCCTCCTCCCTCACCCCGCCCTCTGCTCCTCCCCGCCCCTCACCTCTGCTCCTCCCCCCCCTCACCTCTGCTCCTCCCCCGCCCCTCACCTCTGCTCCTGCCCAGCCCCTCACCTGTTCCTGCCCCGCCCCTTTACCTCACTACACCTCACCTAACTCACTCTCTACCCCTCACCTGCGCCTCATCTAGCAAGTGGTTATTATGGCACCCAAGTGGTTAATGTGGCACCCAAGTGGTTAATGTGACACTCAAGTGTTTATTATAGCACCCAAGTGGTTAATATCGCACCCAAATGGTTAATATGGCACTCAAATTGGTATATATGGCAACCAAGTGGTTATTATTGTACCCAAGTGGACATAGTGGTTGGTATTTGTGATCTTAAGTGACTGAGTCAATACAGCACACAGGCCGTCACCTATGTTTACAATATTTCGTTGTTAAGACACTAAGAAATAATCTTTAACCCCCCCCACCACCACCACTATCACCACCTTCAAGTTTATGCACAATTAACATTAATATTTATGCATCATTAGGAATTTAGTCAGTAGTTTGTGTATTATTAAAACTGCAGTAAAAGTATCAATATTTTATAGGCAAGTGTAACGCGACCTCAACAAACTTTTATCGTTTCCCTCCTCGTAATGGACGTTCACAAACAGATAAAAAAAAACCTAATTATTCCGTTAAATTATATGTTTGAGTATTTTCCTCCTCAGATTATTTCCTGCCAATTTGCTGTCGAAAATTATATAAATTATGTAAAGGTAATTAAGGTACCATAATTTTTTTTTCAATAGATAAACAATGATGTATAGCGGCGGTAACTGTTGAAAGACAAGTAAACAAATTACTTTTTTCCTTTTAAGAGAATTTGTGATTTTTGTTATTTTTCCTCATTTTTTCTCGTTATTGTCTTTTGTGGTGTAGATATATGAACGTCGTACCCACACACACACACACACACACACACACACACACACACACACAACACAATAGTATAGTAATTAGCACAAGTCACCCAAACTCACGCAGTTCAGGGTCTGTGAGGCATGGGATGATAGTCTAGAGCTGGGATGATAGTCTAGAGCTAGGATGATAGTCTGGAGGCTAGGATGATAGTCTAGAGCTGGGATGATAGTCTAGAGCTGGGATGATGGTCTAGAGCTGGGATGATGGTCTAGAGCTGGGATGATGGTCTAGAGCTAGGATGATGGTCTCTGAGGAAACTGGGATGATAGTCTAGAGCTGGGATGATGATCTCTAGAGCTGGGATGATGGTCTGGGAGCTGGGATGTTGGGCTAGGATGATAGTCTTGAGCTAGGATGATGGTCTTGGGCTAGGATGATAGTCTTGAGCTAGGATGATGGTCTAGAGCTAGGATGATAGTCTTGGGCTAGGATGATGGTCTTGGGCTAGTATGGTAGTCTTGAGCTAGGATGATAGTCTAGAGCTGGGATGATAGTCTTGAGGCTAGGATGATGAGTCTTGGGCTAGGATGATAGTCTTGGGCCAGGATGATAGTTTTGGGCTAGCGTGATGGTTTTGGGCTGGGATGATGGTCTAGAGCTGGGATGATAGTCTTGGAATGATATGATGAGTGCTTGAGCTAGGATGATGGTCTAGAGCTAGGATGATAGTCTGGAGCTAGGATGATAGTCTGAAGCTAGGATGATAGTTTTGGGCTAGGATGATAGTCTTGAGCTAGTATGATAGTCTTGGGCTAGGATGATAGTCTTGGGCTGGGATGATAGTCTTGGGCTAGGATGATGGTCTTGAGCTAGGATGATAGTCTTGGGCTGGGATGATGTCTGGGCCAGGATGATGGTTTTGGGCTAGCGTGATGGTTTTGGGCTAGGGTGATAGTCTTGGGCTGGGATGATGGTCTTGAGCTGGTATGATAGTCTGGGGGCTAGGATGATGGTCTGGGGCTAGGATGATGGTCTTGGGCTGGGATGATAGTCTGGGCTGGGATGATAGTCTGGGGCTGGGATGATGGTCTTGAGCTGGGATGATAGTCTGGAGCTAGGATGATAGTCTTGAGCTAGGATGATGGTCTTGGGCTGGGATGATAGTCTTGAGCTAGGATGATAGTCTTGAGCTAGGATGATAGTCTTGAGCTGGGATGATGAGTCTTGAAGCTAGGATGATTGATCTTGGGCTGGGATGATAGTCTTGGAGGCTGGGATGATGGTCTGGAGCTAGGATGATGGTCTGGGCTGGGATGATGGTCTGGGGCTGGGATGATGGTCTGGGGCTGGGATTATAGTCTGGGGCTGGGATGATGGTCTTGAGCTAGGATGGTCTGGGGCTGGGATGGTTGAGCAGTGTGAGGAGAACAGGAGCTAACTCAGTTTGTTATCAGCTGTTGGCGCTGACCTCAGAACAAACCGAGCTCGGTTTGACCCATCCTGACACAGTAACCCGTTGCGTTGTGACCACAGGGGCACAGTGGGGACAGTGCAGTAACACAACCACAGTAACACAACCAAAACAGTAACACAATACAGTAACACAATACAGTAACACAACCAACTGTAACACAATAACAGTAACACAACACACAGTAACACAATACGTAACACAACCACAGTAACAGCAAATACAGCTTAACAGTAACACAATAACAGTAACACAACACACTGTAACAGTAACACAATACAGTAACAGTAACACAATACAGTAACACAACCACAGTAACACAACACACAGTAACACAACCACAATGCTCAACCACAAGTCTGGGTAATTTCGAGGCGCCCTCGACCACCTAAGACAACCAGGTAACGTAACACCTTTCTGGTCCTCTCGCTACTCCTACCTCCCCCACCTGGTGATAGTGGTGGGAGGGGTAGTGGTGTGAGGTGAAGTAGTGGTGGCAGGGGGGTGAGTGGTGGTAGCAGGGGGTGGTAGTGGCAGGGGGTAGTAATGGTGGCAGGGGGTAGTGGTGGTGGCAGGGGGGAAGTGGTGGAGGGGTATGTGGTGGCAGGGGGTGTGGTGGTGGCAGGGGGTAGTGGTGGTGTGAGGTGTGTGGTGGCAGGTGGGTGTGGTGGCAGGGTGTGTGTGTGGGGTGTGTGGGTGGCAGGGGGTGTGGGGTGTGTGGGTGTGGTGGGTGTGGGTGTGGGGTGGTGGTGGTGGCAGGGGGGTGGTGTGGGTGTGGGGTGGTGGTGTGGGGTTGGTGGTGTGGCGGGGTTGGTGGTGGCGGGGTGTGGTGGTGGCAGGGGGTGTGGGTGGGTGTGGCAGGGGGTGTGTGGTGTGGGGGGTAGTGGTGGTGGCAGGGGGTGTGGTGGTGGCAGGGGTGGTGGTGGCAGGTGTGTGTGTGGTGTGGTGGTGGCTGGGGGTGTGGTGGGGTTGGTGGTGGGGTGTGGTGGGGTGGTGGGATGGTGTGGGATGGTTGGGGTTGGCAGGGTGGGGTTGGCAGTTGGTGGGTTGGGGGATGGGGTGGTGGAGTTGGTTGGCAGGGGTGTGTTGGTGGTGGCAGGGGTTGGTGTGGGGTGGTGTGGGGTGGTGGGGTGGTGGGGGTGAGTGGTGGTGGGGGTTAGTGGTGGTGGGGGGTGTTGGTGGTGGCAGGTTGTGTGGTGGCAGGGGGTGTGGTGGCAGGGGTAATGGTGGTGTGGGGTGTTAGTGGTGGCAAGTGGTGGTGGCAGGGGTAGTGAGTGGTGGCAGTGGGGTCGAGGTGGATTAAGCGCAGCTATGCAGAATCTCATTGGGCACTGAGAGGTTCGACGAATTAATAGTCGTTATAAAATGAGCCGATGAGCAAGCGGGGTGTGTGTGTGTGTGTGTGTGTGTGTGTGTGTGTGTGTGTGTGTGTCTGTGTGTGTGTGTGTGTGTGTGTGTTTACCGGATGGCGTGTAGATGATGTGGGTTTCCACACACCACAGTCCATTAACAAAAGCTACAGGTGTTGAGTATTTTACCAGGTACTCATACTCACCTTCTAATAAACAAATGGCCAGGTGTGTGCATAAGGTCCAAGAACACGTGTTGTTTATATACTACATAAATGCGACTCTTGTTTACATTGCGTCTGTTGTTTACAAGTAGAATGGGCGTGGGGAAGGTGGGGAATTGGAAGAATGGGCGTGGGGAGGGTGGGGAGTTACGGAAGAATGGGCGTGGGGAGGGCGTGGTTGAGTCATTACTGCATCACGACCCTGGGGTGCGTACCTCTGACACAGGTATAATGGAGAGGTCAGAGGTCAAGTGTGGTGAGACGGAAATACTGGCAGAGAGAGAGAGAGAGAGAGAGGCTAACTACCACCAGCCTGATAACACGACAGAGATTCATTTACAATAACACAGGAAACGATAACATGAGCTTACAGACGATATCTTAATCAGTTCTTAGCAGCTAGTGGCTGTCTGTGGTGTGGGGAGACGAGGTGGAAAGTGACGGAAAAAGTAAAGAGATCAGAGGTCCTGGAGGTGTAGAGGTCGAGGTAACTGGAGGTGTGGAGGCCGAAGGAATGTACTATGATCTGTGACACTCTGGGAAGGTCAGGTCTGTGTAATGGAGGGTACAGTACGTGATGTCATTCTTGGTGTGGGCGTGACGTCATTCTTGGTGAGGCGTGACGTCATTCTTGGTGTGGGCGTGACGTCATTCTTGGTGAGGGCGTGACGTCATTCTTGGGTGAGTCTTCTTGGTGTGGGCGTGACGTCATTCTTGGTGAAGGAGGGAACTGTTTCGTGTCACTCACTCCTCCTCCTCACTCACTCACTCCTCTCACTCCTCACTCAGCTGTAGTCCTCAATAAGAACAACAACTTCAGAAATGGCTCAAGGCAAAAAGCAAAAGCAAACAAAAACACAAATTTTCTCTTTTAAATATCAATGCTCGTCTTCCTGTAGTGTGTGTGTGTGTGTGTGTGTGTGTGTGTGTGTGTGTGTGTGTGTGTGTGTGTGTGTGTGTGTGTGTGTGTGTGTGTAACAATTAGTCATTTAAACAGACAAAATAATAACATCAAATCTCAAAATAAGTTAAAAAAAAAACATTTATATTACTGGTGACAAAGGAAGGAAAACATTCACTAGTGCAGGAAAAAAAATTAAAATAAAAAAACCCGTCCAGAGCCGCCAAGTTTCTTCTGAGTTACAAACATAAAGAGTGTGGTGGAGAGACGAAGTTTTTTTTGGGTAAGCGACGTAAAGTGACTGAGGAAGTAAAATTTGGCTGAATAACCGACGTAAACAAACCCTACACAGCGCGGGAATTATTTATGAAAGTGGTTTTTTTTTGGTTAACGTTGACTAACGTGGACCATCTTGTTAAGTGACTGGACAGGAAGATGTGTGTGAAGTAATGGTATTGTATGTAATTCACTGTGTGGGAAACTATGATGTAACCAGCCAAGATATGTATGTACAGGTATGTATGTATGTATGTATGTATGTATGTATGTATGTATGTATGTATGTGTATGTAGAGTCGTTTATAGGGTATCTGTAAGCCCTTAAATTACCTCGTGAAATAATATTTATAGTTTATTGTTTTTGTCAATTTCAATTGTGGCGTAGATCTCTAGTTTCTTGAAAGTATGACATCAGATTGCTTCCTTGTAAGTACTGAGCTTCTATCAGCTATTTTAAATGTTACCAGACCTCTACTTCAGAAACTGGTACACTTGACAGTGTGAAGGACTGCATGAAGATTATTTGAACTGTGGGAGATATCAAAGCCTCAAAAAGTGTTATCGGCGGTAACAAAGCTGGTCTAATCCCCTGATGATTCATACTCCTATTACAGACGCGCTGTTTTGGTCTTTCGTTGACACAGTTCTTTATGCTGTAACTGAAAAACCATTTCACTTCTAAGCAATGTTCATGGCTGAAGCTTGCATTCCTCTTGTGTAGAATGAATATTTCTCAGAATTCAGTAAGGCAGTTGTGATATACAGTAAGTCCCCTGATGAGAGTATGGAGGAGGTACAAACAGAATTTACAAGATGGCAGAACACTTGAAAAAAACGTGAGAAGAAAACACAGGCCAAAATAGGCTGTTGACTCACTGAATTTGCAGATAATTTACCAACACAACACAATATCAAACTCTGATACATAATGCTCACTCTACTGTGACAACTTTCTACAAGTGAACGCTCAGTAAACTGCTTAAAGTATTTCAAGTCGTGCTTTGTGTTCCACTATCAGGGCAAAGACTGAATGGATTGAGCTTTACTGTTATTTGGTATATAGAACAGATTACACCTCTCTCTCTCTCTCTCTCTCTCTCTCTCTCTCTCGCGAACATATATACGTTACTGATGCCAATGATAATAATTACTTACGGAAGACCACCGTTTGTACTGTCTGGGGTGAGGTAGTGGTGGTGGTAGTGATAGTGGTGGTGGTGGTAGATAGTAATAGGGAGTTGTGGTAGTTGGTGGTGGTAGATGGTATATAGGGGAATTGTGGTAGTGGTGGGTGTGATAGGGAGGTATGATAGGGATTGGTAGAGGGAAGGTGATTGATGGTTTGTGGTGGTTGGAGGTGTGGTGGTTGTGGTGAGTGAGTTGGTTGTGGTAGGTGGGTTGTGGTGGTTGGGGGTTTGTGGTTGTGGTAGGTGGGTGTGATATTGTATGTACAGTAAGTAGGAATGAAATGTGGAGAGATCAGAGAACAAAATTGTTGTAGGATTGTGGATTGGTGGAATAGTTATAGACAAGTTGTGGTTTAGTACGACATATGGCTGAAATATAATATGTGGTCCTTGTCTGAGCAACATTAATGGTGGTCGTTAACAGGGGTGAACGAGGAACTAGACAAGGGCCATCACGTATTGACCTCACACAACGATTAGGACAATTAACAGAAAGTAGTTTTTTGTTTTTTTTGGGTGTTGGACAATTTTGTTGTTTTAAAAATTTTTTGGTGTGTGTTGTGTTTTTGTTTTTTGTGGTGTTTTTGGTGTGTTTTTGTTTTTTTGGTTTTGTGGTTGTTGTTTGTGGTTTTGTTTGTGTGGTTGTGGACATGAGTATGGTGTTGGTATGTGTGTATTTTTTGTGGGGACGCGAGGAGGAGACCACAATGAAAAATCGGTTATTGATTATCCGAGGATCAGTTATCAGGACTCTTTTGTGAGACCTTAGTTTCCGGGTTTGTTGTAATGTTTTTCCGGACCATCGTGTTAAGTGGTGATGGTGAGTCATGGGGAAACGCAAATCCTTTTATTGATTTATCGTTATCCGGACACCAGTTAGCCGGACTAGACTATGGATTAAGATTATTTTTTGTGCTGATTTTTAGATGAACCGTGATGTATTGTGTTGCGGGGTGAGGTAACACAGGGAGGTGAGATTGCCTGGGGAGGTTGAGAGTTAACCTGGGGAGGTGAAACACAGGGGGGGTGGGGAAGGTTGAACACAGGGAGGTGAGGAGTAGGAGGGTGAGGTAACACAGGGAGGTGAGGAGTAACACAGGGGAGGTTGAGGAGTAGCACAGGGAGGGGGTGAGGAGTAGCACAGGGAGGTGAGGTAACACAGGGAGGGTTGAGTAACACAGGGGAGGGGGTGAGGTGGCACAGGAGGGTGAGGAGTAACAGGGGAGGTGAGTAAGCACGGGAGGGTGAAATGTGCTGGGGGAGGGGTGAGAGGTAACACAGGAGGTGAGGAGTAACACAGGGAGGGTTGAGTAGCTTACAGGAGGTGAAGTAACACAGGGGAGGGTGAGGAGTAACACAGGGAGGGGTGAGGTAACACAAGGAGGGGTGAGGTAACGCACAGGGAGGTGGAGTAGCACAGGGAGAGGTGGAGTAGCCTGGGGAACAGTTGAGGTAACACAGGGAGGGTTGGGGAGTGGCACAGGGAGGTGGGGAGTAGCCTGGGGAGGGTGAGGTGGCACAGGGAGGGTGAGGTAACACAGGGGAGGTGGAAATGGCACAGGAGGTGAGGTAACACAGGGAGGAATTGAAGTAACACAGGGGAGGTGAGATGCCTGGGGAGGTGAGGGGTAACACAGGAGGGTGAGGTAACACAGGAGGTTGAGGTGGCACAAAGGAGGTGAGAATGCTACAAGAGGTAAGTAACACAAAGGAGAAGTGAAATGCTACAAGGAGAGGTAAATAACCTAGGAAAGTGAAAATGCTACAAGGAATTGTACCCACAGGAAAGGTAAATAACACAAGAAG
>NW_024722306.1:0-5003 GCF_018991925.1 Homarus americanus
ACAAAATCCATTTTTGGCCGAAATGAAAAAAATTGTAAGTCTAAAGCCTAGGATTTTTGGCCAAAATACTTTTTCTCTGAACTAAAAATTTAATGTGCCTAACTATTTAAGTACATCCAGAATAATACACAAGCACCAAGAAATGACCTCGAAAACCCATATGGCGAGTAATTAGCATTGCAAAAGTAATTAAAATATTCTAAAAATCATTTGAACATTTTCTAAAAGCCATTTGAACAAGTTATAATCAAGATATCAAATTTTGGTTAACAGATCCTGCTATAACATTCAGGAGTACCTATACTGAAATTTTGAACAAAATCCATTTTTGGCCGAAATGACAAAAATTGTAAGTCTAAAGCCTTAAAGGATTTTGGCCAAAAATACGTTTTTTTTCTGAACTAAAATTTAATGTGCCTAACTATTTAAGTACATCCAGAATAATACACAAGCACCAAGAAATGACCTCGAAAACCCATAAGTGGCGAGTAATTAGCATTGCAAAAGTAATTAAAATATTCTAAAATCATTTGAACATTTTCTAAAAGCCATTTGAACGAAATAATCAAGATATCAAATTTTGTTAACAGATCCTAAGCAGCACATTCAGGAGTACCTATACTGAAATTTTGAACCCAACCAACCTAACCCAACCCAACCCAACCCAACCCAACCCAACCCAACCCAACCCAACCCAACCTAACCCAACCCAACCCAACCCAACCCAACCCAACCCAACCCAACCCAACCCAACCCAACCCAACCCAACCCAACCCAACCCAACCCAACCCAACCCAACCCAACCCAACCCAACCCAACCCAACCCAACCCAACCCAACCAACCCAACTCAACCCAACCCAACCCAACCCAACTCAACCCAACCCAACCCAACTCCAACCCAACCCAACCCAACCCAACCCAACCCAACCCAACCCAACCCAACCCAACCCAACCCAACCCAACCCAACCCAACCCAACCCAACCCAACCCAACCCAACCCAACCCAACCCAACCCAACCCAACCCAACCCAACCCAACCCAACCCAACCCAACCCAACCCAACCCAACCCAACCCAACCCAACCCAACCCAACCCAACCCAACCCAACCCAACCCAACCCAACCCAACCCAACCCAACCCAACCCAACCCAACCCAACCCAACCCAACCCAACCCAACCCAACCCAACCCAACCCAACCCAACCCAACCCAACCCAACCAACCAACAACCCAACCCAACCAACCCAACCCAACCCAACCCAACCCAACCCAACCCAACCCAACCCAACCCAACCCAACCCAACCCAACCCAACCATCCAACCCAACCCAACTCCAACCCAACCCAACCCAACCCAACCCAACCCAACCCAACCCAACCCAACCCAACCCAACCCAACCCAACCCAACCCAACCCAACCCAACCCAACCCAACCCAACCCAACCCAACCCAACCCAACCCAACCCAACCCAACCCAACCCAACCCAACCCAACCCAAACCCAAATCCAACCCAACTCCAACAATCCTAACCCAACCTGAAAATTTTTCCAAAAATTTCCAAAAATTTTCCAAAATTTTCCAAAAATTTTCCAAAATTTTCTAAAAATTTTCCAAAATTTTCCAAAAATTTTCAGAATTTTTCCAAAATTTCCGAAAATTTTCCAAAATTTTCCAAAATTTTCCAAAAATTTTCAGAATTTTTCCAAAATTTCCGAAAATTTTCCAAAATTTTCCAAAATTTTCCAAAAATTTTCAGAATTTTTCCAAAATTTCCGAAAATTTTCCAAAATTTTCCAAAAATTTTCCAAAATTTTCCAAAAATTTTCCAAAATTTTCCGAAAATTTTCCAAAATTTTCCAAAATTTTCCAAAAATTTCCGAAAATTTTCCAAAATTTTTCGAAAATTTTCAGAAATTTTCCAAAAATTTTCCAAAATTTTCCAAAATTTTTCCAAAATTTTCCGAAAATTTTCCAAAATTTTCCAAAAATTTTCCATAATTTTCCAAAATTTTCCGAAAATTTTCCAAAAATTTTCAAAAATTTTCCGAAATTTTTCCAAAATTTTCCGAAATTTTTCCAAAATTTTCCAAAATTTTCCAAAAATTTTCCAAAATTTTCCAAAAATTTCCAAAAATTTCCGAAAATTTTCCAAAATTTTTCCAAAATTTTCCAAACATTTTCCAAAATTTTCCAAAAATTTTCCAAAATTTTTCCAAAATTTTCCAAAAATTTTCCAAAATTTTCCAAAAATTTTCCAAAATTTTCCAAAAATTTTCCAAATTTTTCCAAAATTTTCCAAAAATTTCCGAAATTTTTCCAAAAATTTCCGAAAATTTTCCAAAATTTTCCAAAAATTTTCCAAAATTTTCCAAAAATTTTCCAAATTTTTCCAAAATTTTCCAAAAATTTCCGAAATTTTTCCAAAAATTTCCGAAAATTTTCCAAAATTTTCCAAAAATTTTCCAAAATTTTCCAAAATTTTCCAAAAATTTTCCAAAATTTTCCAAAAATTTTCCAAAAATTTGGGAAAATCTGGTGAATTTTTTGAAAAATCTGGGGAAATTTTTGGAAAATCTGGGGAAATTTCTGAAAAATCTAGGGAATTTTTGGGAAAATCTAGGGAATTTTTGGGAAAAACTGGGGAAATTTCCAAAAAAATTTAAAAAATTTAAAAAATTTCTCCAGATTTTCCAAAAATTTCCCTAGATTTTCCAAAAATTTCCCTAGATTTTTCAAAAATTTCCCTAGATTTTCCAAAAATTTCCCTAGATTTTTCAGAAATTTCCCGAGATTTTCGGAAAATTTTCCGAAATTTTTCCAAAATTTTCCAAAAATTTTCAGAAAATTTCCAAAAATTTTCCAAAAATTTGGGAAAATCTGGTGAATTTTTTGAAAAATCTGGGGAAATTTTTGGAAAATCTGGGGAAATTTCTGAAAAATCTAGGGAATTTTTGGGAAAATCTAGGGAATTTTTGGGAAAATGTGGGTAAATTTTCAAAAAAATTTCAAAAATTTAAAAAATTTCTCCAGATTTTCCAAAAATTTCCCTAGATTTTCCAAAAATTTCCCTAGATTTTTCAAAAATTTCCCCAGATTTTCCAAAAATTTCCCCAGATTTTTTGAAATTTCGAGATTTTTCGGAAAATTTACTTCCGGGAAACCTTTTTCCAAAATTTTCCAAAATTTTCCGAAAATTTTCCAAAAATTTTCAAAAATTTGGGAAAATCTGGTGAATTTTGAAAATCTGGGAAATTTTGAGAATCTGAAATTTCTTTAGAATTGGTATCTAGGAATTTTGGAAAATCTGGGAAATTTCCAAAAATTTAAAAATTTTAAAAATTCTCCAGATTTAAAATTTCTAGATTTTCCAAAATTTCCCTAGATTTTTTCAAAATTTCTTGATTTTCCAAAAATTTCCCTAGATTTTTCAGAAATTTCCTGAGATTTTGAAAAATTTTTCCGAAATTTTTCCAAAATTTTCCAAAAATTTTCAGAAATTTCCAAAAATTTTTCCGAAATTTTTCTCCAAAATTTTCAAAATTTTCCAAAAATTTCCAAAAAATTTTTCCAAAATTTTCAAAAATCATAAATCCTAATAATTTCAAAATTTTTTCCAAAATTCTTCAAAATTTTCCGTAATTCTGTTCGAAATTTTCCTGCAAATTTTCCATAAATTTTTTCCAAAATTTTCCGAAAATTTTCCAAAATTTTCCAAAATTTCAAAACAAAATTCTGAAAATTTTCCGTAAATTTTCCAAAATTTTTCCAAAATTTTCAGAAAATTTTCCAAAAATTTTCCAAAAATTTCGGAAAATTTTCCAAATTTTCCAAAATTTTTCCAAAATTTTTCCAAAATTTGTAATTTTCCAAATTTTCCTGTAATTTTTCGAAAATTTTTTGTAATTTTCCAAAATTTTCCAAAATTTTCAGAATTTTTTCCAAAATTTCCGAAAATTTTCCAAAATTTTCCAAAATTTTCCAAAATTTTTCAGAATTTTTCAAAATTTCAGAAATTTTCAAAATTTTCCAAAATGGAAAATTTCGGAAAATTTTCCAAATTCTTCCAAAATTTTTCTCTGAATTTCCGTAAATTTTCCAAAATTTTCGAAAATTTTCAGAAATTTTCCAAAATTTTCCAAAATTTTCCAAACATTTTCTCCAAAATTTTCCAAAATTTTCCAAAATTTTCCAAAATTTTCCAAAATTAAATTTTCCGAAATTTTTCCAAAATTTTCGAAAATTTTCCAAAATTTCCAGTTTTTTAATAATTTTAGTAATTTTTCCAAAATTTTTCCAAAATTTAGGAATTTTCCAAAATTTTGAAAATTTTTCAAAATTTTTGAAAATTTTTGAAAATTTTTCAAAAATTTTTCAATTTTGAATTTTTCGGAAATTTTCAAAATTTTGAAAATTTTCCAAAATTTCGAAAAATTTTTCAAAAATTTTTCAAAATTTTCCAAAATTTTTCAAAAATTTTCAAAATTTTCAAAATTTTCCAAAATTTCCAAAATTCTTCCAAAAATTTTCAAAATTTTTCTAAATTTTTCCAAAATTTTTCCAAAAAATTTTTGCATTCGAAATTTTCAAATTTTTCGAAAATTTTCAGTAAATTTTGGGAAAATTTTCCAAAATTCTCAAAATTTTTCGAAAATTTTCGTAAATTTTCCAGAAATATTTTAAGAAAATTTTCGAAAATTTTCCAAAATTTTCCAGGGTTTTTCCAGTTTCTGTAATTTTCCAAAAATTTTTAAAATTTTCGAAAATTTTGAAAATTTGGTGTCCTTGGGGTGTCTATTTTAGTTGATTGGGGTGACTAGTTCAGTTGTCCTTGAGTCTGTGTCTGTGTGGTTTCTGGGTGCCTAAAGTTCAGGTGATCCTAAAGTTCTAAAGTTCAGGTGATCTCTGTGTTCTAAAGTTCAGGTGATCCTTGGGTGTCTAAGTTCAGGTGATCCCTGTGCCTAAAGTTCAGGTGATCCTGGGTGTTGCAGTTCAGGTGATCCCTT
>NW_024722307.1:0-9056 GCF_018991925.1 Homarus americanus
AAGCGAGAGGAAAATAAATGGTGGTGACAAGAGGTGGTTGGCTGGGTGGTGGCGGGAATGTATGGGCACCGCGCGCCACTTGTTGTATAGAGGTGAGACCTTCCCGTCGGCACACTGAAGCCCTCCGTGACCCAGAAACCCTCTCCCTGGCCAACTGTCCCTTACTCACTCCTCACATCTTTCCCGTCTCTCGTCGGTGTGCAAAGATCAATAAAATAAGAATATCATTATACAAATATATGTTCATTACCAATTCAGTGTTAATAGTAAAGAATATGTTGATGACATGAGAGAGTCAAGGTGAGAGGTGCGGGATTCTGGGTTAATGTCCGAATGCCGGTTGGCAGTAGGTCGGGAGCCAACGATCGAAGGTTTTAAAGTAACTTGGTGCTAGCCTGCCATGCACGATATGAATCAAGCAAATGTGGCTCAGTCGTGAGCCAGGCACGATGGGGGAGAGTTAGTGGCAAAGCAGACAAGCGATTCAAATTAATAGTTGGCTGTTTGTATGGGTAGACCTCTCCCATACCCATAGTTTAATGATTTGTATTTGAAACAGAGGGAATTGCAAGCAGACCAGGCGCGGAAATGCACATGGCGCGCATCAGGCAGAAGAGAGCGCTGCAAGAGAAGGGGAAGGGGGAGGAGCGTGCATGCAGAAGTCAAGCACAGCTCTTGCTTGCCAGTGCATCTTGGGAGCCAACACGGTCCACACGCCTCTCATGGCTTGATAATACAACCGTGTGTGATATACATCGTGGTGGTGAGTAGGCGGCGCCCGTGCTAGGCGTACCTCACCAGGCAGGCGCGACAAACCAGTGATTTTGCAGTAGTGCGAGCCATCCGCTGCGGCGTGTGGCTCTAGCATGAACCAGCAGACCACTCCACGGATATCGATTAGCTGACGGATGAAAGTGGTGTATGTATCGAGAAGGTGTGAAGTGTTGTGTGGTGCTGGAGGCATCAGGAGGTGTCCCCGCCTCACGGCGGAAGTTTGTCGATGGTGAACATTCAGTCCGGTGTACCGAGTTGGGGAAGCAAATCCTCCCTAAAAATAGTGATAATCGCCTCTCTCCGGCTGGGAGCACAGCTGCACCACGGCACGTGGAAGTGTTATAACGAAACATGATAGTGAGTGTCAGGGCGCAGAGGTGTAAGCCGAAGGACACTACACCCGCCCGCTGCTGCTATTCGAGTCGCTGCCGGGGTCCAGGGGTCCAGTGCTGAATAATAAGTGATTATTACTCAACTTATCTAGGACCCCAGTCATGGATAAACAAGGAATAACCCGTCTATGTGTTTACCTGAGCTCAGAACAGAAATTCTGTCAGTGAAATCCTGTAATATACCCTCGCTGTGCTGAAATAAATTGTGGATAGAAAGGAAGTAATACATTAGTTACTACCTTCATGTGCAGGCAGGAGCAGCAGCAGTAAAAACGGGGTAGTGGACGTGTAAACAAGATGAGATAGCAACGTCACCAAGATTACCCCGAGTTACCAAACGCGGCAAGCGCAAGAGTGGAAGGGGAGTGAGGGCGCAGCTCCTCCAACAGTACCCTGGGTAGATGAAATACGCGCACATCGCCGTCCAACTATTGCAGTACCTCTGGGGAAGCTTGTGCGCCACAGTACCTCCCACCAGTCCTCTATGGCTTCATCTCGTCCCTCTCAGCTAAGAAAGGTCATGATGAAGGAGCGCTGTGAATTCCAGATATGCTTTTCTAAAAGGACTTATTTTTTTACCCAATTAAATTCTTCTGTTCAAATAAAGAAAAAAATGTACAAGAAAACTAATTAATCACTTGAAGTTATAGAAAATAATTCAGTACTATCACAGTGATGAGCGACATAATACCAAGTGAAAATATGAAGGCAAGTAAATAATGTAGTGCAGGGAGCAGTACTGGTGGAGGTAATGCTGTCCTTAACAACTGTATGTGATGCTCAGATATACACAAGACTGTTCTTCTGTGGAGTGTAGTGTAGTGTAGAGGGAACCTGTGCGTCTTACAAACAGTTCTTTGTCATTCAGCGAGAATATAATATATGAAGCAGGAATTATCCTCTCCTCTGTGTTTTATAATGGTAAATTAAAAGATAAATCGTGATATATTGGTAAAATCAACACGACAGCTTTAATAAGTTGCAATTGTTCAAGAAAACAAGTGGTAATCCGAAGTTTCTTTATAAGAGTTCAGTGTGGGGAAACTTCAGCGAGCTGTACGTTTCTAAACTCCAAAGTTAATTGTAAAAAAAAAAAAATAAAGATAGTATAAAGAAAATAGTGTAAATTGTAATGTGTTATGCTGTCTCCATATTCAAGACGATTGAATTACGAGAAGCGAATAGCGGAATGTGAAACTTGGTTTTCCAGATCTGTCTCTCGCCTACTGTAGATGATAGTACACACCAGTTACGTGAATAGCCCGTACCCAGGGTGTAGTGAATTGAAAAATGAAGTTTCTGTAATGTGGCGATTGTGAGAGAAAATTTAATAACCGAAACAGCCTTTGTCGGCGCTCGAGTAAGCGGCCGCCATCTTGTAGGGATCCCATACCTCGCAAGGGCGATGGGAAGCCGATCACAAGAACCCACGAAGGTCGCGTCTCTTTTTTATTTGTTTCCATTCTATTTTTTGTCACCTGTTTTAGTGATAATGAAATATTATTTCCCGGCAGTGGTGGAGCAGCAAGTGGAGAGTGTAGTTAAGTGAATATCGCAGTACTTGGGTGAAAAAATCTGTACTATACATTGCTAAAAGTGGTGCCTTGGAATAATGCCTTAATCGGAAATGTTAGGCTCAGTGATGTTGTGTAGTGAGTGGAAGCCTGTAAGATAATGGGGCTTGTATTTTCATTTATTATCCATGATGAAAGAAGCTAATGGGAGATGCTTTATATCAACAACACACTGAACAAGACCACCAGAGTCAGCGCTTCACTAGTATTAAGTGTTAACTGTTATATTAATGAAGTGATTAGTGCAGTTTAGGTAATGGTTAATGATTAAAGATTTCTCAAGTAAGTATAACCTGATTTGAGTCGTGGAGGAGGCGGTAAACACCCTCCGCCACACACTTAACCCGTGAATACCTCTGGCTTATATTTGTTGACTTTTATTTTCCTTACTTCAATGCAGGCAGTCCTGTCGAAAAAATCATTCGATGAAGAGTTAGAGAAAATATCTTCCCACCTGTCTACAAAAAAAAATAATCAAAACACTGGATATATATCACGCATTCATTTTATATTATCCTTTTTTATTTAAACAAAAGTAATTCCTTTTATCTACATTCATGGTTTATTTGATTTGATTCTTGAGTCGTATTTTTTTATAGTGTCAAATAACGAAAAAAAAAATTATCACCCGATAAAGTTGTGAAGAATTACTATTACTGAAGAGCGAACCTGTTGGCAAGAATTAGGAGATATAAATGTGCTGCGGCGGTGGAGAGGGGCCCTGTACACAAACCCTCTCCCTCAAGAATGGGACCAGGAACTCACAATACCTGCAAAAGCCCTCCTGCAAATTGCAGAAGTCCTTTACAAGCCAAAAGGAAAGAAAGAAAGCAATAATAACCCAACTCTGCCAATCACTAATAAAACCTACAATCCTCCCAAAAGAAAAACTTAACCCACCCAAATCTTACTCACAAACCCTCCTTAAAAAAAAAAAAAAATATTAACTCAACTTATCCAACCACTAATCAACTCCTACAATCCTCCCAAAACAAAAACTTAATATACCCGACCTTTCTAACAACCCCCTTCGACCCCCCCTTAAAAAAAAAATTACATATGACTCAATACAACTATTCATTAGCCACACAAATCATATCACCCCTAAAAAATCCTACCATACTATAAATTAACCTAACAACCTCCAAAGCCCCCCCTCTCCTCCCAACAACTCACCATACCTGACCTCACTAACAATTATCCTCCCCTTACCCCTCTCCCCTTACTATATTGAAACACACACACTCACACAACAACCCCCCTTAAGCAATTCTAATTCAGCTCAAATCAACATACCACCGCCACCCCCAACCAATCCTCAAACACAAACTCCCGCCCCCCCACAACCAATCTCCAAACACAACCCCCCGCCAGACAAAGCTTCTCATAATACTACAACTCTCCAGAACCAAACCAAACATACCCAACCTCTATGACATCCAATCTCAATAAAATCGACCTAACTCAAGACTGAAACCAATCAACCTATATCTCACTCTCATCTCCGTTCATAATTTGACAAAGCTCAAATCTGTCTCCTGCTATTACTGAAAACTCTCCTACGATACGCTCATCCTTCCTTACTACGAATACTTTGAGATTTCAAGCTCAAAGATTCAAAAACTCTTCCTCCAACTCATCCCGTTCCTCGGCATAGCTCAAAGACTTCCTTCATCTTTCTCAAACAACTCTCTACAACTTCAGCTGCATTTCCATTTTCACCTTCCTTCCTGAATTTGTTCATGTAGCACCAACGTCCATCACCTGCACTTCTCGGCACGCCGCCGTGGCAGGGCAGTTCTTCCTCCACTTTGCCTTTTCTCTAAAGCTGGACGACAGAGCACACCCGCGTTGGCCCTTTGCTTGCCCGGACCTGCTCCACCCTCCCTCTGCTGCCTCTCGTCCTGATTGATTATTACACCTTTTTTTTTTTTTTTTTTTTTTTGGAGTATTAGCCCACCAGGCTTTGGTCACTTTATTACATCAGGGCCTAGGGGGCGAAAATGTAATAAATAATAATAATAATAATAATAATAATAATAATAATAATAATAATAATAATAATAATAATAATAATATAGAACCATAAAGAAATACAAATTGAAAAAAAAAATTAGTGAGAAACAATATACAGTATATATGTTGTGTTGTCAATAGTAAGAGAAACAATTGAGACCCTGCAATTGTGTGTAAATGAGGCAAAAAGTCAGATCAGCAACCTGGGACTTGGTCACAATTTTCGTGATGCCATATGGCAGCAGGGTCTACCATAGACAACACATTATGCTTCCAATATGTTCCCAGGCGGTAGTACCTCCCTGTTTGGTAGCTACCTACTACCTACCGGGCACATTGCCTACCCCCTCACACAAGCGGTGTTTAGTCATTGCACCTGTTCTCTCCTTTAAAATTCACTTCTATCCTCCCTTTATCCTTCCCCTGAACCTCTTTCCCCCCTGTCACTAGCTTTTATGTATGTATATATGTAGAGGGGCGCTTGTGATAGAAGCGGTACCGCTGTTGCCTCGCAAGCAAGATGTCACGGGTTCGATTCCCGGGCAAGCGGAAGTTGTTTGGACACTCTTCCTAGCCCCCTTGGTCCCTGTTCACCTAGCAGTAAGTAGGTACCTGTTGTAAATCGAAAGTTGCGAATTCGTATTCAGGGAAAGTTGTTGGAGCTTCTAAACTTGAACTAACACAATCCGGAGGAGTGGTGACCCGAGGATCACACACCCAACACAGACAAAAAACCAAATACGTGCGCTATGCGCTAACCAAATAAACGCAGTCGTGTAAAGCCACGGCACTATCTCTCCCACTACAATTCCCTTCCTAACCTCCTGCTCCTTCCTTTATCATCTTCCCCGCTCTGCCTTTCGCTACCAACAACTTTTTTGGAGCTTCTAAACTTGAACAGAGATACCGTTACAGTTTACACCCACAGCCTAATTTATTATTCATATCACTCGAGATCAATTATTAATTTGCCTTTCACTTGAGGCCTTAATTTGACTCTTAATGATATGAACACTTCTGCCTGATCCCTTGATGGTTAAATGATATTCTCTGTATATATATCAGTATCTGTCGACAGTGTACGTGAGCTTCCTGACACATCTATTGAGGTTGTATAGACGCAAACACTTTACTGCATTACCATTACATGTTTTGGGTCATTCTGTGCTACTCATCCCCTGATTTACTCCCAAGCGTGACCCGACACCTGATTTTTTTTATGAAATTATCTACTTATAAATTTACTTTTTCATTAGTCATCTTAGAAATAATCAGACGACACGTATAAGAGTACTAGAGAGGTGTGGAAGGTGATCTTCAACCAACTTATGACCTTTTGAAGTTCCCAGTTTTATAGTTCAGGGTTTTGGTTCCTTAAGTATGCTAATTCTCACCTGGAAATATGAGTCGTCGCTCGTGCTAACATTACAGGTATTTAAACGCTAAGACAACACCCCAAAGATTGAACACTAGTTCTAAATGTTCTGAAGACACCAATAGCAATATACTCATGAGACTGTATGCATTATACACTTGACTGGAACACAAACTTGAAACTCGACATACAAAAACGCGCGCACACACACATACTTAATACTTTTTATATAAACACTTCTTATCAAGGCAGGACATATACTCTTGATAGATGCATGGACTAAGACAATAAATATAAAAATAAACACAAGGACTCAGGATAACTGCGGACTTACTTAATGCAGTCATTGAACACTTAAGACAATGCAAACATATTCTCAGGCATAAACTTACACTCAGAGTAATACATACACTCTCATGGCATTCCTTACTAGCTCAAGACATTCTGAATACACTAACGTAAAGGCGTAAAGGCCATTACATCCAAGGTTAGTCTACCTGGTAAACACCTATTGGAGGCGAGACAAGCCACAAAGACATAAAATATACAGTATATATATACACTAAGTAGGCAACATAAACACTGAGACACTTCTGTCACCCCGTACAGTGACTCTCAGGCATCGCAAGCTCTTAACACAATAAAGGCTAAACCAAACATTCACCAACGAAACGAAAACAAACTCAGTGGTTTATTTTCATTAATATAATATATGCTTGAGGTTTTTTGGCGACCATTGACTGCTTCACGTGTGACCTTAGGTAGCCACGTAAATCTTGAACTATATGGCATTAAATCTTCCCACGATGATGACACATGAATACCAACAGACAAATACTCTTAGTAAACACCACAATGAGTCTGTATGTCATGTCTAATTATGAAATAAATGAATTCCTGACACCAAATCTTGAGTACTATAGATGATTAACGCCTTGTGTGTGTATTTGTGTGTCAATGTGAAAGTGAGAGAGAAAGACATGAGAGAAAGTAACTACGTGTGCATCACAGTCACTATCCATCTGTATTCATGTAATGGGTCGTCTTTATACATTATGTATGGATCGTACATCACCAGTGTGTCAATATTCACCAGGATAGCGGAGCCGTTTTATATCCTCACGCAGAACTCAGTAAACATTTATCTCGGTCCATCAGCTGATTTCTGTCAACAAAACATTGATCTAGTCCTGGCCAGTGTCCGAAACGATTCACTCAATGTACAGTACGTTACTGTCCTCATTTACAAAAACTATTAGTTGCCAGGAGTTACTGCCTTGCTGTGTACCTTATAAGTGCTCCGGTCAGCTGAGTCAACTACTACTAGACAGAGAAACTATATATGTGACGTCTGGAACTGCTTGGAAGTTGCGTGTGAGCGTAACAAAACGCACAACGTCTGACCTACAAACTACACCCGCCCTCACTCAACACTACGACCACCTCCACCCTTATCTGTCAGTACACAGCTTGCGTGATCTTGCATACCAAGCAGCGCCTCCAAGGAAAATCTGATTTTCATGCTTACAGCGCAGGAGTCGTTTACTCCCACCATATAGAGTACATCAATTATTCCTACAAGACTGTTAATGGTGAACGAGGCACAGTATAACGTCAGTTTCTTCTTTACTGTGTACTGTACTGTACCTGTCTTCATAATCTGTTTCAGTGGGTTTCAATACCAGCCAATTCTGAAGATCATATGAAATTATTGTTTAATAAATAATAAAACGAGGAGGAACACGTTATTTTCTATTGGCTTCTAACCCTGTTTTTTTTAATTATCAATCATATATCAGAGTAATAGTGAATTTATCATAAGCTG
This sequence comes from Homarus americanus, assembly GCF_018991925.1. Lineage (NCBI taxonomy): Eukaryota > Metazoa > Arthropoda > Malacostraca > Decapoda > Nephropidae > Homarus > Homarus americanus. Next base: position 7,957 of record NW_024722307.1, read on the forward strand.
CAAGTTTTTGTCTTTTTATCCTTTAATTCACTGCGAATTTTCTGGCTGCTAATTCTTTAAATTAATATTTTACATGAAGGTTCACACTTGTTCTCCCCATTATTAACTTGCTTATAATGGCATCTTAATGTCTGTTTTCTAGATTATAAAAATAACACAAAAATAATGTACAAATGAGCAACAATTATACAACTGCCAGGCAGAGAAGCACACCGGCGACTACAGGAGCATTTTTTCTTTATATTTTTCAAATTTAATTTCCGTCATAAGTTTATTTTCCGAAAGTACATACAATGAAAACAAATGTAAGTACTTTTCTTATGAAGAGGGACATTTTTGTGCATAAAAATCAATTGTAAATGTCCAAATGTTTCGCTAATAAATAATATTATTTTATAGAGAAAACCAAGTTTATTATCAGTGTGCATTTTCGTCATTACGAATTATTCTACATATATAAATAATATCCGTACTCACTCTGAAATGGCAACATCTTATTTTAGAACCAACTTGAATTACACAACAGATTTTATCGAAGTACAAACAGAAAAATAAAATTTCAAATATTTGTGAAAAACATATCAACCACTAGAAATTATTTTGTAGTGTAAACAATGGCGCCAGTATTACGGGTAAACCCTATAAATTATAAGCATTGTCAACACCACATAGCTAATGCAACACTGTAACTTACCACTTGTAGGATGGCCTCGTCTACAAATAGTGTGAAGACTTGGCTAGGAGGCACCGAGTTCTGGGCATGATTCAAGGTCCCTGTGTGCCCACTGACCTTCACGGATAACCTCACTAAGCTTATAACAAACTATCAAACTAACAACTGTTTCACTGTCAATGCCTCGTGACACATTGGATATGACACTGAACATCACCTAGATCAAGCTAATGTGTCAAGCTGTGACATTTTTGGTAGCGATATAAAGTTACGCCAAAGTTCACGTAGTGAGAGCTTTAAGACAAAGCAAATGTTTACTCTCAGTATCACTCAGTTTACACTAAAGTGTCTTTTTTCACCACCTCACTGCCAGGTGTGTCTGCCTCATTGTAAACAATCTTACATTACCCCCTGCCCCCTGTGCTGG
>NW_024722308.1:2500-10000 GCF_018991925.1 Homarus americanus
ACAAAGAAAACTCAAGAAAGAAAGAAAGAAGAAGTCGAGACAATGAAAGAAAACATTATCAAGAGTTAAATTTGCACACACACACACACACACACACACACACACACACACACACACACACACACACACACACACACACAGGACACACACACACACACACACACACACACACACACACACAACTTCAAGATTAACAAGAACAAAAATCACGTCTTTTTCTTTTATTGTTAATTTTTCAAAGTTGATCCGGAAATGAGTCTCTCTCTTTCTTTCTTTTTTTTTTTCTTACGTTCTTTATCAGTTTTATTTTATTATTTTTTATGATAGAAGATGCCTTTCAGGTCCTGCTGTGTGTGTGTGTGTGTGTGTGTGTGTGTGTGTGTGTGTGTGTGTGTGTGTGTGTGTGTGTGTGTGTGTGTCTGTGTGTGTGTGTGTCTGTGTGTGTGTGTGTGTGTGTATGTGTGTGTGTGTGTGTACTTCCGGCTTTTATCAATTCATTTATATTTTTCTTTTGTTCAGTTTTCAGAAATCGGCTTAGGTGTTTTTTTCGTTGTATTTTTTCTGTTTTTGTTTCCTGTTTATATTTTTGTTTTATTGATTCTCTTTTATCTATTTCCTTGTTTCTTTACTTATTTCTTTTGTTTCAATTTACGTGTAGTAAAAAGTTGTTTTTCCAGCCCTCATCCTCCCGCAGCCAGCTCTCATCCTCCCGCAGCCAGCCCTCATCCTCCCGCAGCCAGCCCTCACCCTCCCGCAGCCAGCCCTCACCCTCCGCAGCTTAGCCTCATCCCCTCCCAGACAGCCCTCATCCTCCCCCCAGCCAGCCCTCATCATCCACCACCCTCCTCCTCCCTCCACCGTCCACCACCCCTCCACCTCCAACACCACCCTCCTCCCTCCACCATCTCCCTCCGCCTCCAACACCTCCCTCCTCCCTCCAACATCTCTCCACCTCCAACACCACCTCCTCCCTCCAACATCTCCTCCGCCTCCACCCTCCTCCCTCCAACACCCCCTCCACCTCAACACCACCCTCTCCCTCCAACATCTCCTCCACCTCCAACACCCCCCTCCCTCCAACACTCCCTCCACCTCCAACACCCCCTCCTCCCCTCCAACACCCCCCTCCACCCTCCAACACCCCCCTCCTCCTCCAACACCTCCACTCTCCAACACCACCCTCCTCCTCCAACACTCCCTCCACCCTCCAACACCACCCCCCTCCAACACTCCTCCACCTCCAACACCCCCTCCTCCTCCAACACCTCCACTCTCCAACCCCTCCTCCCTTCAACAACCCTCCTCCAACACCTCCCACCAGACAGTTCAGGACCGGTAGTCAGTACGTGATTGGTCAATGGGCGGACGGTCTTACGAGGGTCATTTGCATACAGTGTCTCCTGCCTACGGACCTACACACACACACACACACACACACAAATACATACATATATACATACATACATACATACATACATACATACATACATACATCACACACCTGTACCTGTTGATGGCAGGTCAAACACTATAAATATTTATTCCGAAATAATATTAAGAAGAAGAAGAAAGTCTCTGTTGGACGGAAGTAGCGTGGACGTCAGCAGCACAGGAAGTACACACGGAACACAGAGCGGAAGGAAGGAAGGAAGGAAGGAAGGGGAAGGAAACAAGGGGGGGGGGGGCAGTCCTTTACACTTCATTAAACTGAAATGTTTTGTTTATGGATATTCCCACGTGGTGTGGAGTGTGTGGGGGTGGGGAGGGGGTGGGGGGTGGGGGTGGGGTGGGGGAGGGGTGGGTGAGGTGGGTGGAGGGGGGTAGGTGTGGGGTGGGAGTGTGGGGTGGGATGTGGGTGAGGCTGATGGAGAGAGACAGACAGAAGGAAATACCATAAACAGCTAAACAATCACACAAACAAAACACAACAAAAGAAACAATAGGGAAAAAACAAAGACACAGGTAGACAAACAAACACTGACATACAGACAGACAAGCAAACATAGACAGACAGAAACAAATACAGACAGACAGACAGACAGTGTAGGTGTCTAAGTCTACACAAACCTTTAAATGATTACTTCCTAGTGTATGTATGTATGTATGTATGTATGTATGTATGTATGTATGTATTCTATCTATCTATCTATCTATCTCAAGTCACCAACCCCCAATATGTTTATATATATATGTATTATAATTACACGTCAAGGCTCCTACGTCAGCCTCTCATTTGACTGCTAATTTCCGTTCAGCATCAATAACTGACTGCCATTTTACCTGGACTCTGATATTTTCTTTTATAGTGAAATGGCGTGTTGGCTTTTGTGACAGAGAGAGAGAGAGAGAGAGAGAGAGAGAGAGAGAGAGAGAGAGCGAGTGTGTGTGTGTGTGTGTGTGTGTGTGTGTGTGTGTGTGTGTGTGTGCGTGTGTGTGTGTGTGTGTGTGTGTGCCTATTCATTCCTCATACAAACCTCCTAAAAGTATACAGTATATACAGTCATACACCCACTCCTACAACTATAACCCACACCCACCCATGACCACCGCCCACACTCAAGGGACTCAGCTACCACCACACCCACACCCTACACTTACACCCATGCTCATACTGTCCCCCCCTCTCCACATCCGACCGCACCCAAAACCCACACCAGCAGCACGACCCACCTACGCCCATGCTACTCTTCTGGACAACACCCATAACTCCCCACCCACAACCCACACCGCTAATAACAGTACCTCATACCCACACCCCCACTCCTACGCCCATACCATGCTCATACCCAAGATACCCACACCCTAATCTTCATGCCCCACACCCACACGCACACGTTCAACACCCACCACCCACACACCCCTCACGCCCACATCTACAAAAATACACCCACACTCACGCCCACAACCACACCCCCCACCCTCACACCACACCCACCACCCTCACGCCTCAATAACCTCACTGTACACCACGCCCATAATCCGACCTATTCCGCCCATTATTTACAAGGGTCACTATCAATACGGTGAAAATGTGTCAAGGGCCCATTACTCCCTTTTTTATACATCACCTTTACACAACCCGATCACAATAAAGAAGAATATTAACACTGGGTCACATAGTAGAGAAAGATCCCATTAGCGTGGGGGATGGATTTGTCTTGACTTTGAGGTTTGTTATCCGTAACTAACGAGGGTAATTCGTTAAGGGGTGGGGATCGTAGCGATATGGTTTAATTTGAAAGAGCGTGGATCACTACGGACCTATGGTTGAGGTGAGAGTGAGGTGAGGGTGAGGGTGAGGGAGGAGGATGCATGAGGGAGTGTGTAAGTGTGTGCGTGTGTGTAGTGATTGGCCAGTAGTTGTTATTGTTGCACCATTACACACACACACACACACACCAAAGGATAAACACATAGCAACAGAAACACCCACTCACACACTAACACCCTCCCTCCCATTCACACCCTCACCCTACATCCACACTCTTCCCCTCCCACCATCCCATCCACACACCCCCCTTCCCCCCCCACCATCCCATCCACACCCCCCTCCTTCCCCACCATCCCATCCACACCCCCCCACCACCCACCACACCCCCCCCCCCCCACCACCACCATCCCCTTCCCCCACCATCCCATCCACACCCCCTTCCTTCCCACCACCCATCCACACCCCTTCCCAACCATCCCACAATTCTTTCCTTTCCCCCAACCTCCCAACCATCCTTCTACCCCCCCACCATCAGCCTACCATTGTCCCTCGACGCCAGACCATGGTGGATGAACCCCTGAAGAAAAATATTAAATGACCGGAAGCGCTTGATACGACATTACACAGATAATTACCTGGTTATTCCCCAACAAGCGTGTTCCTAATGACACTGAGTGATCTACCTGGCGGCCTATGGGTAATTAGTGGTGATTGAAGGACCACTAACAGGTAATTAGCTTGTGATCATTTGGTCAGTTAAGATTGGAGGAGAAGGGAGAGGAGGAGGAGGAGGAGGAGGAGGAAGAGGAGGAGGACGATGAGGAGGGGAGGAGGAGGAAGAGGAGGAGGACGAGAGGAGAAGGAGAAAGAGGAGGAGGAGGACGATGAGGAGGAGGAGGAGGAGGAGGAGGAGGAGGAGGAGGAGGAGGAAGAGAAGAGTTTATTTAGCGTTAACAACACAGATACAAAGTGATAATATTATTAACATGGCTGGAGAACCTGAGCTGCACCTGATATATATACATTTATCTCTAAGGAAGTATTATGTAACATTTAGTATCATCTGAATAGTAAAATAGCATGGTGGTAATAAGAACACGTTACCACGGTTATCACTTCAATATTTATTTATTTTATTTATTTTTTCACATTTATAATATAAGTATATACATAATTTACAGTGGAGTTAATAACATAAATATAATAAGGGAGGAAGCAGTACAACGTGTTAAGGTTGAACAAGAGGACACAGCTGTCAGGATTATGGACAAATATATTTATTGCAACACTAATTTATCTTTCCACATGATAATTTCTGAGGAGGAAATGGAACAAAGAGGTGTGTGTGTGTGTGTGTGTGTGTGTGTGTGTGTGTGTGTGTGTGTGTGTGTGTGTGTGTGTACTTTGGGTGGAGAATATGTGGATGTATGTGTGTGTACTGTGTATGGGTGTGTGTAGGTACGAACAGGACTGTAGGTATAAGGGTGCACGAGTGTGTGGACAGGAGGGAGATGGAAGGGGGAGGAGGGGCGGAGAGGGAGGCACGTAGACTAGGCACGTGGGCGCACCAGTGAACACGAGAGGGGAAGGGAGGGAGAGAGGGGTGGAGGGGGTCTGCTGGCACTGTGACGTCTTGTTTACTGTAGAGGGGAGGAGCGGGGTAGAAGTGAGGGAAGAGGGGAGGAGAGAGGCAGAAGGAGGGGGAGAGGGGGAGGAGTGGGGTAGAAGTGAGAGGGGAGAGGGGAGGAGAAGGTTAGAAGTGAGTGGGGAGAGGGGAGGAGCGGGGGTAGAAGTGAGGGGGAGAGGGGAGGAGAGGGGTAGAAGTGAGGGGGAGAGGGGAGGAGAGAGGGTAGGTGAGGGGAGAGGGGGAGAGCGGGGGTAGAAGTGAGGGTAGAGGGGAGGAGAGAGGGTAGAAGGAGAGGGGAGAGGGGAGGAGTGGGGTAGAAGTGAGTGGGGAGAGGGAGGAGAGAGGTTAGAAGTGAGGGGAGAGGGGGGAGGAGAGGGGGTAGAAGTGAGGGGAGAGGGGAGGAGAGGGGTAGAAGTGAGTGGGGGAGAGGGGAGGAGAGGGGTAGAAGTGAGGGGGAGGGGAGGGAGCGGGGTAGAAGAGAGGGGGAGAGGGGGAGGAGAGAGGTTAGGAAGTGAGGGGGAGAGGGGGAGGAGAGAGGGTAGAAGTGGAGTGGGGAGAGGGGAGAAAAAAGGAGAGGGGAAGAAGTGAGGGGAGAGGGGGAGGAGAGGGGTAGAAGTGAGGGGAGAGGGGAGGAGAGGGGTAGAAGTGGAGTGGGGAGAGGGGAGGGGAGACGAACACAGAGGTTAGAGGAAAGAAGACTAACGTACATACAAACATCAAATATAACATCAACTGACACAAACACACACACACACACACACACACACACACACATGTACTAGACGTAAAAGGGAAAAGGTGGGCGGGCTTTAGTAGAGGAAGCATAATATCACCCACAAAGAGACTAACCCATGATCAAGAAGCCCTCCTCAACCTCACCTTCTTCTCACACAATCGAGTCGGGTTTGAGGGATGGTAGAAACATAGAACATAAGAATGGAAGGAAAACTGCAGCGGGCCTATTGGCCCATACTGGGCAGTCCGCTTACACCCAACCCTATTGCTCATATAACATCCAACCTATGTAAGCTATCACGTATTCGGAGTTAATGACATACTGCAAATTGTTCCACTCATCATCCACTACCCTGTTTCCAAACCAATGCTGCCTATTTCACGCCCAAATCTAAACTTGTCAATTTAAAATCGTTGTCACGAGTTCGCCCTGGTTGATAGTTTGAGCACTAGTAATGTCCCCCTTGTTCAGCCCTGCCCCACTCTATACACCTCTATCAGGCTCCCCCTCGCCCCACGCCCTCGAGGAGTGCAATTAAGATGCTTTAACCTGTCTCTATACCTCAAGGATGGAGGGGAAACATGGAAGGCAGGTTGAAAGGTGTAGGGAGGAAAAACGGGAAGGCGAAGAAGTACCGTGGGTGAAGGGGCGGATGATAAGTGGAGGGAGGCATGAATGATGTTGAGGTGAGCGCAAGGAATGGCAGTGGGGGGGGCATGACCAGGCACACGCCCGGGAGAGTAAAAAGATGGCGGTGGGAAGGCGACAGGCACACGCCCGGAGAGGGGTAAAAGATGGCGTGGGTGGAAGCGTGGACAGGCACACGCCAGGAGAGCTGAAGATTGCGTGGTGGTAGGCGTGGCCAGGCACACGCCAGGAGAGGCAAGATGGCGGGGTGGTAGGCGTGACAGGCACACCCCGGGAGAGGGGTGAAGACAGGGTGGAGAGGCCTCGTGCTCAGGCTGTTGCATCTCTCTAACCTCACACCCCACCCCTTCAGTTAGTGAGGGTGGGGCGGAGGTGGGGAAGGGAGAGGCGGAGGGGCGGGAAAGGAGGAGCAATGAAAAGGGGAAGAATGAAATGGGGGGAGCGAGGGGGGCATGAAATGGGGAATTTATTAGGAAGGGGTAGTAGGAGGTGTAGGTTAAAGGGAGGGGGATCATGGGAAAGGGACAGGGGTGGGGTGAGAGATGCGTGGGGAGGTGAGGGAGCGGGAGGGCGAGGGGGGGAGGGCGGTGAGGAACGATACCAGTGAGGTATCGATCACCAAGAAGCCCGCAAAAAATAACAATAGCTTAGGCCAGCTTAGGTCACAGAAGTTAGGTTAGCTTAGGTTAGGTTAGCTTAGGCTAGGTTAGGTTAGGTTACAGCTAGCTTAGGTTAGGTTAGCTTAAAGTTAGTTAGCTTAGTTAGGGGCTGTAAGTCAGCTTAGGATTAGCTTTAGGTTATGCCGCCGGACCTATTATCCATGTTTGAACGTTCTGGCGTCCTTGTCCGCCATATCTCCTGGAAGTCTCTGACAGTCCTTTGTTGTGTCCGCGGCTTATAGTTCAACAAGTCCGAGTTCGGAACCTGACTGAAGCACAACGCAGTGACTCAAATGCTTCAGAAAGACGATGCCTGCCACTGTGTCAGGTAGGGTGTGTGTGAATGAAAACACACACACACACACACAGATATGTATATATCAGGATTATCCTCCCACACACACACACTGGGCCATTTTGCACACACGCAATGATTATACTGACATGAATAGTTTGTCTACACATACACAAACATTCATACATACATATATACAACGCATATACACACATATACATAAAATACATACATGTACACCCACAGCTATACATAAATAGATACACACACACACACACACAAACACAAGGAAATATTTACATACCCTCACACACCATGCTGACA
>NW_024722308.1:15000-23051 GCF_018991925.1 Homarus americanus
AGAGGGGACAGGTAGAGGTGAGAGGGCCAGGGGGTGAGGAGGCCAGGTAGAGGTGGGGAGAGGCAGGAGGGAGAGGCCAGGAGGGGAGAGGGGACAGGTAGAGGTGAGAGGGCAGGTAGAGGAGAGGCCAGGTAGAGGTGTGAGAGGCAGCAGGAGGGGAGGGGAGAGGGACAGGAGGTGTGAGAGGCCAGGTGGAGAGGTGAGGAGGGGCCAGGTAGAGGTGAGGCCAGGTAGAGGGGAGAGGGCCAGGTAGAGGTGAGGCCAGGCAGAGGTGAGGGGCAAGAGGGAGGGGGGAGAGGTGAGAGGGACAGGGGAGGTGAGAGGGACAGGGAGGTGAGAGGGCCAGTAGAGGTGAGAGGGGCCAGGTGGGAGGGGACAGGTAGAGGTGAGAGGCGTGGGAGGTAGAGGCCAGGTAGAGGAGAGGCCAGGTGGAGGCAGAGGAGAGAGGACAGGTAGAGGTGAGAGGGCCAGGTAGAGGTGAGAGGGCCAGGCAGAGGTGGAGAGGCCAGGTAGAGGGAGGAGGCGGTGAGAGGTGAGAGGGCCAGGTAGAGGTGAGAGGGACAGGAGAGGTGAGAGGGCCAGGTAGAGGTGAGAGGGGCCAGGTAGAGGTGAGGGGCCAGTAGAGGAGGGGCCAGGTGAGGTGAGAGGGGCTAGGTAGAGGTGAGAGGGACAGGGGGAGTGAGAGGGACAGGTAGAGGGTGAGAGGGCCAGGTAGAGGTGAGAGGGCCAGGTAGAGGTGAGAGGGCCAGGTAGAGTGTGAGAGGGCCAGGTAGAGGTGAGAGGGCCAGGTAGAGGAGAGGGGCCAAGTAGAGGTGAGAGGGGCTAGGGTAGAGGTGAGGAGGGGACAGGGGAGGTGAGAGGGACAGGTAGAGGTGAGAGGGCCAGGTAGAGGTGAGAGGGCCAGGTAGAGGTGAGAGAGCCAGGTTGAGGTGAGAGGGACAGGTAGAGGTGAGAGGGCGAGGGGAGGTGAGAGGGCCAGGTGAGGTGGAGGGCCAGGTAGAGGAGGAGGGCCAGGTAGAGGTGAGAGGGACAGGTAGAGGTGAGAGGACAGGTAGAGGTGAGAGGGCTAGGTAGAGGTGAGAGGGGCTAGGTAGAGGTGAGGGGACAGGTAGAGGTGAGAGGGGCTAGGTAGAGGTGAGAGGGGCAGTAGAGGTGAGAGGGACAGCAGAGGCAGAGGCCAAGAGTGAGAGAGGACAGGTAGAGGTGAGAGGGACAGGTAGAGGTGAGAGGGGACTGGTGGAGGTGAGAGGGACAGGTAGAGGTGAGAGGGGCTGCAGAGGTGAGAGGGGACATGTAGAGGTGAGAGGGCCAAGTAGAGGTGAGAGGGGCTGGCAGAGGTGAGAGGGGCGCTAGGAGGTGAGAGGGACAGGTAGGAGGGAGAGGGGCTGGCAGAGGTGAGAGGGGCCAAGTAGAGGTGAGAGGGGCCAAGTAGAGGTGAGAGGGGACAGGTAGAGGGAGAGGGGCAACAGAGGTGAGAGAGGACAGGTAGAGTGAGAGGGGCCAAGAGAGGTGAGGGGCTGCAGAGGGAGAGAGCAGCAGAGTGAGAGGGGCCAAGTAGAGGTGAGAGGGGCCAAGAGAGGTGAGAGGGGCAGGCAGAGGTGAGAGGGACAGGTGAGGTGAGAGGGGCCAAGTAGAGGAGAGGACAGGTAGAGGTGGAGGGGGCATTGTATTAGCATTTTAATGTTCCCAGGTATTGATTCAATCACCCACACCTGACGTCGTACACTCAGATGTCAAGCATTGACAGCAATATTGAACACACACACACACAACATTACTTACATCCTAAGTATATTGAAATTATTATCTAAGTTAAGTCAACACATGGGAATACCTACACCTGTGTTTGGATAATTTAAAGGTACATCATCTGTATACATCTATACACAACTCTATATTGATGTCACCTCATAGCAAGCACTGTACCTGAATAGCTTTAAGGTGTACATATCTATATAACATGTATCCACCATTTCTATAAAACATCTATAAACATCGATACTCCATTTCTATAATAATACTCTTAGAATTAATATATTTACCTGTATAAACCTCAGTCTATATTTATACTAATACTTCGGAATGAACTTATTTTATCTCCATTCATCACATTAAAAGGTGTGATGTGTGTGTGTGTGTGTGTGTGTGTGTGTGTGTGTGTGTGTGTGTGTGTGTGTGTGTGTGTGTGTGTGTGTGGTGTGTGTGTGTGTGTGTGTGTGTGTGTGTGTGGGTGTGTGTGTGTGTGTGTGTGTGTGTGTGTGTGTGTGTGTGTGTGTGTGTGTGTGTGTGTGTGTGTGTGTGTGTTGCCTCCTACCTGTACCTCATCAACGGACGTCACCTGAACCTGACCTAAAACTAACTGATGATGACTATTTAATCTTGATGTTTTTTGACTTTTCTAACATGTTATTGAGTTAGGTTAGGTTGGGTTAGGTTAGGTTAGATTAGGTTAGGTTAGATTAGGTTAGGTTAGGTTATATTAGGTTAGGTTATATCAGGTTAGGGTTTAGGTTGCTAGGTTAGGTTAGATTAGGTTAGGTTAGGTTATCATTTTTTAAAATGGTGAGGAGGGGAGGAAGAAGTGAGGAGGAGGAGGTGGTGGAAGAATAGAGGAGAGAGGAGTTGAGGGAGAAGGGAAGAGGGAGGAGGGAAGGAGAGGGGAGGCCATAGGAAGGAATGAGGGAGGAGGGGGATGAAGTGTAGATGATGGAAGAGGAGGTGTGGGGATGGAAGGGGAGAGGGAGGAGGGAGGGAGGAAGGAGGAGGAGGGAGCAGAGCTATTGAAAGGCATGGTAGGTGACGTCACTGTATTTGACGGCGGCCACAGAACAATGGACTGTTTTGGTGGTTGAGGCTGATTAATGGTGCCATCAGAGAGAGAGAGAGAGAGAGAGAGAGAGAGAGAGAGAGAGAGAGAGAGAGAGAGAAGGAGGATCTATTGAGTTATCTCCCTATCACCACCACCACCACCACCACCACCACCACCACCACCACCACCACCACAACTACCCCACCACCACCACCACCACCACCACCATCGCCACCACCACCACCACCACCACACCACCACCACCACCACCACCTCACCACCGCCACACCACCACCACCACACCACCACCACCACCACCACACCACTGCTACCACCGCCACCACCACCACCACCACACTGCCACCACTGCCACCACACCACCACCACCACCACCACCTCCAAAATCGTCAGCAACTCAAATCTTCCCTAAAATATACCCACCCAGAAACACTCTGCCACACCCCAGACCTAAGAGGAAAGGTCACCTGTGTGTGTGTGTAACGGGAGGGGAGGAGGAGGAGGAGGTGCGTTTTGCCTGTGTGGTTGGGTTTGGGCATTTGAGGGAGGGGGGGCGTAGCTAGGATAGGGAAATAGGAGAAGGAGGAGAGAGGGAAGGAGAGAGGAGGAAGGAGAGGGAAGGAGAAGAGAGGGAAGGAAGGAGGAGGGGAGAAGAGAGGGAAGAAAGAGGGGAGGAGAAGAGGGAAGGAAGGAGGGGGGGAGAAGAGAGGAAGGAAGGAGGGGAGGGAGAAGAGAAGGGAAGGAGAAGAGAGGGAAGGAAGGAGGAGGGAAAGAGGGGAAGGAAGGAGGGAGGGAGAAGAGAGGGAAGGAAGGAGGGAGGGGAGAAGAGAGGAAGGAAAGAGGGAGGAGAAGAGGGAAGGAAGGAGGAGGGGAGAAGAGAGGAAGAAGGGGAGGGAGGGAGAAGAGAAGGAAGGAGAAGAGAGGGAAGGAAGGAGGAGGGAAAAGAGAGGGAAGGAAGGAGGGAGGAGAAGAGAGGAAGGAAGGAGGGAGGGGAGAAGAGAGGGAAGGAAAGAGGAGGAGAAGAGAGGAAGGAAGGAGGAGGGAAGGAGAGAGGAAGGAGAAGAGAGGAAGGAAAGGAGGAGGGGGAGAAGAGAGGGAAGGAAGGAGGGAGGGGAGAAGAGGGAAGGAAGGAGGAGGAGAAGAGAGGAAGGAAGGAGGAGGGGAGAAGAGAGGGAAGAAGGAGGGGAGAAAGGATGGGAAGGAAGGAGGGAGGAGAGGAAGGAGGGAGGGGAGAAGAGGAAGGAAGGAGGGAGGGAGAAGAGGGGAAGGAAGGAGGGAGGGGAGAAGAGAGGGAAGGAAGGAGGGAGGGAGAAGAGAGGGAAGGAAGGAGGAGGAGAAGAGGGAAGGAAGGAGGGGGAGAAGAGAGGAAGGAAGGAGGGAGGGAGAAGAGAAGGAAGGAGAAGAGAGGGAAGGAAGGAGGGAGGGAAAGAGGGGAAGGAAGGAGGGAGGGAGAAGAGAGGGAAGGAAGGAGGAGGAGAAGAGAGGAAGGAAAGAGGGAGGGAGAAGAGAGGAAGGAAGGAGGGGAGGGGAGAAGAGAGGGAAGGAAGGAGGGGAGGGAGAAGAGAAGGGAAGGAGAAGAGAGGGAAGGAAGGAGGGAGGGAAAGAGTGGGAAGGAAGGAGGGAGGGGAGAAGAGAGGGATGGAAGGAGGGGAGGGGAGAAGAGAGGGAAGGAAAGAGGGAGGGGAGAAGAGAGGAAGGAAGGAGGGAGGGAAGGGAGAGAGGGAAGGGAGAAGAGAGGGGAAGGAGGGAGGGGAGAAGAGGGAAGAAGGAGGAGGGAGAAGAGTGGGAAGGAAGGAGGAGGGGAGAAGAGGAGGAAGGAAGGAGGAAGGAGAAGAGAGGGAAGGAAGGAGGAGGGGGAGGAAGAGGGGAAGGAAGGAGGAGGAAGAAGAGAGGAAGGAAGGAGGAGGGGAGAGAGAGGGAAGGAAGGAGGAGGAGAAGAGGGAAGGAAGGAGGAGGGGAGAAGAGAGAGGGAAGGAAGGAGGAGGGGAGAAGAGAGGGAAGGGAGAAGAGAGGGAAGGAAGGAGGGAGGGGAGAAGAGGAGGGAAGGAGGAGGAGGGAGAAGAGGAAGGAAGGAGGGGGAGAAGAGAGGGAAGGAAGGAGGAGGGAGAAGAGAGGGAAGGAAGGAGGGAGGGGAGAAGAGAGGAAGGAAGGAGGAGGGGGAGAAGAGAGGAAGGAGAAGAGAGGGAAGGAAGGAGGGAGGAGAAGAGAGGGAAGGAAGGAGGAGGGAGAAGATGGGAAGGAAAGGGGGGGGGAGAAGAGAGGGAAGGAAGGAGGAGGAGAAGAAGGAAGGAGAAGAGAGGGAAGGAAGGAGGAGGGGAGAAGAGAGGAAGGAAGGAGGGAGGGAGAAGAGGGGAAGGAAGGAGGGAGGGAGAAGAGAGGGAAGGAAGGAGGGAGGGAGAAGAGAAGGAAGGAGAAGAGAGGAAGGAAAATGGAGGGAAAAGAGTGGAAGGAAGGAGAGGAGGAGAAGAGAGGGAAGGAAGGAGGAGGGGAGGAAGAGAGGAAGGAAAAGAGGAGGGGAGAAGAGAGGGAAGGAAGGAGGAGGAAGAGTGGGAAGGAAGGAGGGAGGGGAGAAGAGAGGAAGGAAGGAGGAGGGGGAGAAGAGGAGGAAGGAGAAGAGAGGGAAGGAAGGAGGGAGGGAGAAGAGAGGGAAGGAAGGAGGAGGAGAAGAGGGAAGGAAGGAGGGGAGAAGAGAGGAAGGAAGGAGGAGGGGAGAAGAGAGGAACGGAAGGAGGAGGGGAGAAGAGAGGAAGGAAGGAGGGAGGGAGAAGAGAGGGAAGGGAGAAGAGAGGGAAGGAAGGAGGGAGGGGAGAAGAGAGGGAAGGAAGAGAGGAGGGGAGAAGAGGGAAGGAAGAGGGGGGGAGAAGAGAGGAAGGAAGGAGGAGGGGAGAAGAGAGGGAAGGAAGGAGGGAGGGAGAAGAGAGGAAGGAAGGAGGAGGGGAGAAGAGAAGGAAGGAAGGAGAGGAGAAGGAGGAAGGAGGGAGAGAGGAAACACCAAATATCACAGTAGTAAGGTAAGACGATGATAACCTTTTCACCCTCAATATTCTCTCCTCCCCTGCTCTACACCTTTCTCCCCAATCCTTCATCTTCCTTCTCTGACTGTTCTGGCCCCCACCCCCTTTTATGTAAACACAACCCCCAAGAGGATAAAATAACGTCTTATCAGCTGATTTAGAAAACAAACGTCCGCCATTATTCCGTTTCATGACACAAAAGACTCTACATACCCCACAGTTATAGTGCAATGATTGGTGTTGGAGGTGAGGGTGCTGAGAGGGAGTTGAGGTGAGGGTTGGAGGAGAGGGTGCCGGGAGGTGAGGGTGATGGAGGAGGGTAATGGAGGTGAGGGTGTTGGAGGTGAGGGTGTTGGAGGTGAGGGTGGAGGTGAGGGTGTTGGAGGTGAGGGTGTTGGAGGTGAGGGTGTTGGAGGTGAGGGTGTTGAGGTGAGGGTGTTTGGAGGTGAGGGGAGGGAGGGTGCTGGAGGGAGGTGTTGGAGAGGGAGAAGGAGGTGAGGGTGTTGGAGGTGAGGGTGTTGGAGGTGAGGGTGTTGAGGTGAGGGTGCTGAGGGGAGATGCTGAGGTGAGGGTGTTGGAGGTGAGGGTGCTGGAGGTGAGGTGTTGGAGGTGAGGGTGTTGAGGTGAGGGTGCTGAGGGGAGATGCTGAGGTATAAAGACACGTGAATGAGACTGGAAACGAAAACAATAAAAGAAACAAAACAACAACAACAGAGAGATAATTCTCCCCTAATCCTTCAAAACAACTTCTCATTAGTTGCATTCCCGTGACGTAACAGCAAGGGGCCTCTGATTGGCCTATCGCTGCTGCCCTTTTCAGGACCTCAATAAAACCTGCCAGTGACGTCACTACATGTCATTGCTTTCAACATCTGATTGGTCGCCGCTATATGACGTCACCTGGGTCAATATGGAGCCCCAGCCCGGAGATAATGTAGTTAAGGGGTCACGTCATGGGTTGAGATAGCTTGGCACGTCACGGAATCAATATGACCTTGTGCTCGCTCTGTCTTCGTCTTTGCCTCAAAACCCAAACTTTTCCTTCTGAAGTATGCCTTTGTTCAGCCCATCCCGAAGAAGGGTGACCATTCCAATCCTCTAAATAACGCCCCATTGCTCCTAACTTCATCCTCTCTAGATTTTCAAAACTATCTTAAACTCCCATTTTCCGTCACCTTGAACGCTTTTTCTTTTGTCGGATCAGTATGGCTTTCGCCAGGCGAGATCTACTGCGATCTGCTCTCCCATCACCCATCTTTGGTCATCCTCTTAGGGATTACGGGGAACTTTCTGTTGTACCCTAGACATTCCAAAGCATCTGACAGTGGGTATGGCACAAGTCTTTGTTTTCACCTCTTATGGTTTCCCTCTTTGTTCTCTATTTCAAGCTTCCTAGAGAACTGATCCACGGCAGTTGTTGCTGAGGGATCGATATCTCGCTCTTTCTACCAATAGTGGTGTCCCACAGGTTCTGTCCTTTCACCTACTCTCTTCCTTCTTTTATCAATGATTTACTTCATACCTCGACTAATTCATCCATTCTGCCGATGATTATACTCTTCACCTTATCTCACATTTTTCCATTCCCCTAATCCTCAAACCAGATCTGTTTCTAGAGCTGATATCATTACATCTGTCAATGCGATCTGTGCAGCATCTCCCAATGAGGTAGAAAGTCGGTTAAATCCAATAGTAATAAAACACAGTATTTACCAATTACACTTTCCAAATTAGATGTCCCACCAATCACATTTCAGGATGCAACCATTCCAAGGAAATTTAAAATAGATATGCTAGGCCCACCATTTCTCTTATAGTCATGGAAGCAACACGTCCACAACATTGCTAAAGCTGCCCCCGAAAACTGTGAATGCTGTACAGATGCCGTAGCTACTCACTCCCTGAGCAGTTGCTTCAAGCATAGAGAGGGATTCATTCTGCCCAAACTGAGTAACTGCCTTCATATCTGGGGTGGCTCTTCTGTCCAACTGTTAGAGAGGGTGGAATCAAATGCATTTCTGTCTTATTAACTCTCCTCCCTTTAGCTTACAATAATCTTTTCTTCCCTTTCGTCACGATGTTGTTTCACTCTCTTTACAGGTACTTTAACGGCAGTGTTCGGTGATTTGGCATCCTGTGTACCGCCGGCAAGGCCGTGGCCTGTAACACTCGTCTCTGGTACAGCAATACAACCGGAACGAAGCACAACA
>NW_024722309.1:0-9710 GCF_018991925.1 Homarus americanus
CTAGCTGTTCCCCTGGTAAAGCTACAATGTTTCGGTAGTCGGCAAGCAACTCTAGGAGCCTAGTCATGCCTTGAGGGTGATCAATCACCTTAACATGTGGTGTTATTTGATCTATCCTCTCCTGTCTGGTTTGTTTAATTGAAGGTGAAACACTACCAATTGGGAATTGCGTAGGCTGTTGGGCAACATGGTTATGATAAACTAGAAAATCACACGAATAGCATCCTTCTTTCAATATTCGTAACGCGCCTGTTCTGTTGAGAACTAGAGCGTCTGTTAAACCACCAGGACGAATCGTGTTCAATGTAGATTTGCACGATAAGCCTTTAACCTTGCATGTTTCCGTAAGACAGAGTACATCCGTCCCCGTGTACACGTCAGGTAAAACAACAGTGGCTCTGGTGATTTCCTCATTCTGAAAATGGAGAGTACCCAGTAAAACTGCAGGTACGATTGTCCAACTATTGCTGCTATAATCACGCTGGGGAAGTGAGTCTGTGAGGTCTTGGACTCGCTTTGACTCATAATCCATCGTCCTCGTAGTAAGAGCGTTGGACAACACATTCACTCTTGCGGAGAGCAATGGTACAGACGTGTGCATGGCACTGAAGGAAATACCATTAACAGTGATAGTATGATTGCTTGGCTGAACATCTTTCAAATTAGTTTTAAGAGTTGGAAGACCTATTAAACCGTCAGCTGGTAAATTAAAGTCTTGGATCACATAAAAATCTGCAGAAAAGGATATACCACGTCTAGAAAAATGTAGTGGTAATGTTACCATTCCTGTTATAACCAGCTGAGTACCGGAAACTCCTGAGAGATCGGTGTCAGTAGGTCGAATAAAAAATTCTCAGTGAGGGGATCTACGTTGTAACTCTTGATAGCATGCCAAAGAAAGTACGTTTGCACAAGCACCCATATCAATGTCTAACGCTAACTTGACTGACCCAACCCTCGCCGGAATTGATAACACTTCCGCTTTGGTTAGCGCCGCTATTAATGAGGCTGTAACAGAAGTGTTGTCGCATGTTGGTAGTGGTGTAGCTACCCAATGTCAATCAGGGACTGACGTTGGTCTTCCTCCGACTTCTTGTAAAAACGACGGCTTGGCTTACCGTGGTGGGATACCTGGGGTAACTCCATCCCTATTTGTCTACATCGTCGGACTGCTGAACAATCCTCCGTAGTATGGGTGGGAAAATCATGGTATAAACACCACACGTCAGCTGTCTGGTCTGAAGCAGACCTGGTTTGAGCAGCTGTTGCATAAGTCTTCGGTGGGCCTAGTCGCTATGGTGGTTGAAGGGTTGGTTTGTTTTTAAGCTAAGCACCACTTTGTTGGAGTTGGTAACAAAAACCAACAGTATGACCATTTTTCTTGCAATGTGTGAATACTAAATGTTGCTTCTTTGTTGCTGAGTCCTTAGGAACTCATTGCTGAATTGACGCTACAGGTGTTACTGTCCTTGCTAGGGGAGTACGTGATGATTTAATAGCGATCTTGGCTGCATAATCCAAAATATCCTCATCGGGCTTATAATCATGTGTCTTTGCATGAATATATGACGGGTCACGGATTGTGAGGATGAAACCAAGGAACTCCATTAATTGTGCAAAACTGTCTAGATACATATTAATGTGCTCATCCACCCAGGGTGAACCACCAAAATTGGTTAAGATATCTTGACAGACCTCGCCAGCAAGAGAAACACTTCTCATCGTGTCTTCTGCACGTATCGTCCATGGCAGATGATCAACCGACCTAAACATCCAGTTCAGGTGACCCTGCTGTGCGCCTAATTCAAATAGACCAATTATAGTTTTCCTAAACTTCTCATAAGTGGGATGTGCAAGGCCACTGTCGTCCAAAAGTTTGCTTGCATATGTACCTTCTTTGATGTGACCGCGTACAAATGCTTTGCGTTCATCATCACCTGTTATTTGAATGTTTTTCATTACATCTTCACATGACCTTAAAAATGTGGTTACACGATAGTCATCCTCTGCTGTAAACTCACGGATGCGATCACTGAGGGGTAATACAGTATAGTCTGCATTTACGCAGTCACTTGAACCCGTGGAGGTCGGCGTAAAACGAGAAACGCGTAAACGAAATAACAAAACATATGGGATTAATTGACATAGAGACTGGGCCGACCCCCAAACTACACTTTTTCAGACAAAATACGTATGTTGTAGTAAAAATAACATCTTAATTTTATGATGGTATGCACGCACAATTAATATTTAAGAGAAATACAGTCGCCGGTTAATGTCCATTCAAATAATGGACTCAACTCCCCCCCCCCCTTTCCCACGCTCGCTGGCTCCTCCCTCTCTGAGAAATGTTTGGGGAAAAACAGTATGCTTACATTTTTAGTAATAAATAATACCTCAGACTAAAGTTAGGATAATATAATTGACATTGCTGGATTCCTTGCAAGACAGGGAATATTTTGAATATAAACGTCATATATTTTGCACAAAAGATAAAATTTTTGCTCTTTCTAATAAATTTCTTAAATTAGATCTAAAATTTGTATGTCTAATGAAAATTTACGATGTTTATATTTAAAATAATCACAATCTTATAATAATTCCAGCAATGTAAATTATATTCTGGCCTGGTAATTTGTATGAATTTTATGAGCTAAAACAAATACAGGTACAGTAGTACCCCGATTTACACAGTCAATTGAACCCACAGGGTACCCCATAAAGTGAAATCCGCATAAAGTGAACAACAGAACATATGGGATTAATTCCAATAGAGACTGGCCCGACCCCCAAACTCCACTTTTTGACGACACACAACTATGTTGTAGTAAAAATATTATCTTAACTTCATGATGGTATGCACACACAATTAATATAGAAGAGGTTAGGTTAGGAAAAATAAAGGTTAGGTTAGGAAAAATAAAGGTTAGGTTAGGAAAAATAAAGGTTAGGTTAGGAAAACTAAAGGTTGGGTGTAACACTTACGTTAGTAGAAGAGATGGGTCGGCATACGGGGATGAAGGCTGGTTCCGAGGCAGAGGGCAGATTACTGGCCCTCAGGTGAATCACCATTACTAGGTGCATCACCATCACTATCAGTCACAGTTGTCAGGGCCTCCCTGACAAATCCCTCAAAGTCACTTTCACTGTCACTATCACTGGCTCTGGCTGGCTGTGGTGGGTTGCGGGCGAAGAACTCGGAAATGCTTTTTTGACGGCTAGTGTTGATGTTGTCTTGATATACCTTGATGTACGGCTCCATAGCCTGCACCAGCCGGGTATGGAAGACTTCATAGCGGTCATCGTCAGGGTCGTTGGAAAGGAAGAGCTTTAATTTCTCTGCACACTCGATGGCACCCTTAATATTTCTATGCGTTAATTTGTGTTCTTCTGGGATTGACGCACCACCTTCCTCTTCACTGACGTTATCATCTTCCAACATCTCGTCGGCAGTCATTTCAGGATCTCTGATCACCTCCAGGATGTCTTCGTTGGTGGTCTCGGAGAAGCCTTCAGCTGTAATACTGTGCACAGCTTCTCTTGCAAGGTCCAATGCCACTGTTACAGACTGAACCTCACCAGTCACAGGTTGACTCCGCCTCTCACCTGGTATACCATGCAACACATGCCTCCATGCGTGACGAATCGTAGCTATAGACAGCTGATCCCATGCCTCCACCAAGAAGTCTACAGCTTGTTTGACGTTAAATTTTTTCCAAAACTGTTTGACGAGAACTTCTTGAGTCACCACCTATTGTTCCTGTCCTCGTCGCTTTTGCTCTCGCTATCGGTGTCACCCAGCTTACGCAACTTATCCTTGGTGTTGGTACAGTCGTTCAGGAGCTTGAATTTCTTTGCCGAGTATGCAGCTTTCACATTGCAGATCAGCTCCTGGTCCATGGGCTGGATCAATGACGTAGTGTTGGGAGGATGGATGACCACTTTTACGTTGGGGTGACGATTCATAAGTAGGGGTGAGTGTCCTGGTGCGTTGTCAAGGAGCAACAAAATCTTGAATGGAACATTTTGTTGCTCGCAGAATTTCTTCACGTCGGGAATGAAACAGTCATCAAACCAGGAGAGTGACAGAGCAGAGAACATCCACGTCATGCGTGCGGTCAGCCAGTGGACATTAATCTTGCTCATGTCCACGTTCTTGTAGGCGTGCGGCTTGCGGGCTGTGTGAATCACCGATAACTTTGGTTTACAGGTACCAGAGGCATTGGTGGTATAGAGGACGGTGATGCGCTCCTTCTGCAACTTCCGACCCCGAACCTTGCTGGCAGACTGGACAACAAAGGTCTTGGCAGGCAGCTTTTTCCAAAATAGGCCGGATTCGTCCATGTTGAACACCTGGTCGTCAGTGAACCGCCCTTCCTCCATAACCTCACGTAAGAACGGAGGAAAATCTCTAGCCGCCACACGGTCAGCACTCGCTTCTTCACCACCAATGTTGATGTTGGTGATATTGTTCCTCCTCTTAAACCTATGCAGCCAACCAGAGGAAGCATTGGAGGGTTTGGGCTCTGCAATTCCCATCTTACGTGTCACTGCTGCGTACAGTTCACGTGCGTACTCTTGAACGGATCTCGTGTCCACCGCCATGTTGCGTCGCGCCTGACGAATCAAGTAACTCACCAGCAAATTTTCCACCTTTAGCAGCACCTTGTTCTGGCAATACTTGATCATTGAAGCACCTGCAGACTTTGTGATTCTCATGTGCTCTTTGATCTTGGCTGCATCCTTCTTAATAGTACGAATCGTAGATTCGTTGACTCCATGCTGGCACACGAGATCAGCTTGACGTGTTCCTTTCTCCAAATCTTGAATTATCTGGTATTTCACTTCGTAGCTTAGGGAACGTCGTATCTTCTTTGGCTTAGGGCGGCTGGGTCCAGGTAAGAAAAGGTTTCTCTCTGGTGGCGGTGGTCCGGCGGAAGCCATTTCACAGAACAATGGATGCACGTACATACGGTGTGGCCTGGAGGGATGAAACTGCCGCGGTTAGGTCAAGTGTCGTCTTTCCTCCCTCCCTCCCGCGGGTGGACACGTCATATTACTTTAAACCAATTACAGCTAGCAGCGGAGGGAGGTAAGGATTCATGGCCAATTACAGTCCGATACGTCATATGACGTCACTGATAACGCAACAGAGACATGCACTGTGCAACCTTACCGCGCGGCTTGCCCAGGCGGGAGCAGGCGGGAGGGTCGAATCTAAAAATAGCGTCGAGCCAGACACTTTGCGCGTATATGGGAAGATGCACCGCGGAAAGTGAAAGTTCGGTTCTGGCGAGGCACCACGTAAATGAGAAATCGCGGAAAGTGTAACCTCGTAAAGCGGGGTAATACTGTGTGTGTATATATATATATATATATATATATATATATATATATATATATATATATATATATATATATATGTATATATGTATATATATATGTATATATTTTTATATATATATATATATATATATATATATATATATACATATTTCATTTTTAGTCCATATAACACGCTGACTTTGAACATATAATCAAGGACCTCACCAGCCAGGACTCAAACCCTCGACCTAATGCATGGGACCAGGGACCGCTACCGACCATACCACAAGAGCACTAAAAGCAGTTCTAGACTATGTGATATTTCACACAAAGCCTGTTCCTCGAGCTGATGGCCTCATGAACCTCTCATTGGGAAGTGCCTGTGCTGCTTATGTGGATGTCAGTAGCATTTTACCGAATAAAGCTGGAATGAAACAAGAGGTACCATGTATACTTGATTTTTAGTCCATATAACACTCGGACTTTGAACATATAATCAACGACCTCCAACCGACCGTTGCTGTGCTTTTTAAAGATTAGTAGGGTCATTACCTAATACCTGACCATTGTGGACCTGATCTCACCCTCTTCTGTATATATATACCTTGTTTTGTACTTCTCCTTAGTCTGTACTCACCCCTGAAGATGTGAATTACACGAAAGCGCTTGGGAACTTCGTGTTTTCTTCTTTCCTTGTGGTTATCAGCATCTACCTGGATCACGCGCACCCATAGTGATTTACTTGCATAATGGATTCCACGCGTCACATCTTCCACTTCTCTACAAGCTGTCCTGGACTGTCTCCTTTCGTTACTGAATACTCCTCTTCGATGATCAAGGCCCACAAATTGAAAATACGCTTTAAATTTCTCCAGACATGCCTTAGTGAAAAAGTTATGCCTAGATCAATCCTCCCACAACGTGTCCTGAAGATGTCTGACCGCCCCTTTGATGATTTCCAAGAAATCATACTAAAGAAACATTTTGAAATAAAGAAAATTGAAGTGGATGAAGCTTTCCGTATTGTAAGACAAAAAAAAACCGTGTTTTAGATATTACCATGCCGAGTTATTAGAAAAAGATCATGTTGGATTACTGTCCTGATAAACTGAGACGTGAGCGTTCTGATCTTCAAGCTAAGATAGACCACAAATTGGCACTCCTTATTAGAAATAGTGATTGGACTACGGATGCCAATCACAACTGTGTAGTGAATCTCTCCTCTAAACAACTAGACAATGATACCTTGTGTGCCCTCGGCTATGGTTTAAGTTTTGATGGTTCTAACAAGGGAGTCGACAGTGTTGACATAGCCAGAGCATTTTGCAATTTGGAGAAATTCAGTAATTTGACAAGTGAAGAAGTGAACATGTGTAAAGGTGTTGTGTATGCATCTATGTCCAAGCCTTGTGTTCCAAACTGTCCAGAAAGATTCACCAAAGCAATCCAAGCCCTTAAGAAAAATAAGGATCTACATGTCACTAAAGCAGATAAAGCCAACACAGTAGTGATCTTAAACAAAGATGACTATATCTCTAAAATGAATGACCTCTTATGCGATACTACAACATATTCTAAACTCATAAATAATCCTCTCAACACTGTCAACACCCAGTTCAACAAAAAACTGAAGTCCCTATTGAGAGGCAAAGCTACGCTCATTAAACATCTTACTTCAACGTCCCCTCTACTGCCATACATGTACGGTGTAATCAAGACCCACAAGCCCAATAACCCAGCAAGACCCATCATTAGCTCAGTTGGGTCAATCTCTTATAAACTATCTAAATGGTTAGTTTCTTTACTAAATCCCCTAGTTGGCAACATTTCTAACTCCAATATCAAGAATAATATGGATCTGGTTGATAAACTCAATAACTTACACATTAATCATGATTTTAAACTGGTCAGCTTTGATGTAACGTCACTCTTTACAAAGGTCCCAGTTGATGATTTACTAGAGTTCCTCATAGATTCCCTGGATAACATTTCACTGCCCGTCTCGAAAGACGACTTCATCGAACTCATCAAACTATGTATTAAGGATTGCAAATTCGAATTCAATGGGGAATATTATGCTCAAAATTTGGTATGGCAATGGGTAATCCACTCTCACCTGTATTAAGCAACCTATATATGGAATTCTTTGAAAAGAAACTATTAAGTAATATTTTACCACCCTCAGCAGTCTGGTTTAGATATGTTGATGATGTATTATGTCTCTGGCCATGTAAGGAGGACCTAAAAGCTTTCCTACCACAACTTAACAACTTAGCCCCCTCGATCAAATTCACTGTGGAATTAGAGCAAGACTGTAAATTGCCATTCCTAGACTGTCTGATACACAGAATAGGTAACACTTTTAAGTTCAGTATATATAGAAAACCAACTAATGTGTGTTCATACATTCATTATTATTCTGCCCACCATAATAAAGTCAAACAGTCAGTATTTTCAACAATGTTTTTACGTGCCTTGAGAATTTGCAGTCCAGAATTCATCGATGAGGAATACAAATATATATATAATATTGGCTCAAACCTTAAATACCCAAGATCTTTCATTGACAAATGCTTAAACATTACTAAGAAAACTTTTTATAGAACTGACCCCAAGCCCACCCATGACCATAAGAATATCTTAATATTACCATTTCACAAATATATATATATATATATATATATATATATATATATATATATATATATATATATATATATATATATATATATATATATATATATATATATATATATATATATATATATATATATATATATATATGCTGATAACCACAAGGAAAGAAGAAAACACGAAGTTCCCAAGCGCTTTCGTGTAATTCACATCTTCAAGCTGGACAATTTTGTAATTAAGAAGATTTGTGATCAGGTGAGAAGGCCGGGTCACTTGACCATCTGACCTGACCACCAACCGTTGTGTGCTATTTAAAGATTAGTAAGGTCATTACCTAATACCTGACCATTGTGGACCTGGTCTCACCCTCCGCTGTATATATACACCTTGATTTGTATTACTCTCTCTAGTCTGTACTCACCCCTGAAGATGTGAATTACACGAAAGCGCTTGGGAACTTCGTGTTTTCTTCTTTCCTTGTGGTTATCAGCATATATATATATATATATATATATATATATATATATATATATATATATATATATATATATATATATATATATATATATATATATATATATATATATATATACACACACATACATACATACATACATATACAGTCGGTCCTTACCATACGCGGGGGTTACGTAACAGAGATACCCGTGGATGTTAAAAATCCGCGTATTTTTGCTGCCCCCCCCTCCAAAAAAAAAAAAATCTGGCCCCCCATGTCCTTATTTACCGTATATACCTGTGTGTAGTTCGAGTTTTTAAGACCAAATAGCTTCGTTAGGTTGAAAAATATTTACCAGTAACTACCAGTAAACAATGGAACCGATGCACCAACACACCACCAGTTGTGAGTGGCGGTACAGTTGCCAGGGCAGATCTCTTGCGACATCATAGCAAGCCCAAAGTAGCCAAATCCATGGTATGGTAGCACAGGACGATGTAAAACATAAAGTATTCATTTATTAAAGTTTATTTATAGATACTGTACAATGTGTACATAAATTTTTTTTCATTCCATTTGAAACATCAATCTTTGTTAATTAAATTTGAAACAAAAGAAAACTACGATACCGCATTTTCATTAAAATATTACATCACAAGTATACTTTACCTTTACTGTGACTGAATGAATATACGTATTCTCAGAAATAAATATGGAAATATAATATTTTTGCTGGAATGACGTACATATTACAGTGGAAAGTGGGATAAAATCATGAAAACAATGACTTTCGCTTTCTTTCGTTATTCAAAAGATTTTACCGTAATTGCTTTTCGAATGGTTTTCAGTTAAAAAACTGTTGTACTCGTACTGTATTACAATAATATTCTATCCTATCATTAGCCTTATAATCCCACAACTGAAAACCATTCGAAAAGCGATTACGGTAACATCTTTTGAACGAAAGAAAGAGAAAGTCATTGCTTTCGTCACAATTTTATCCCACTTTCCACTGTAATGCGTACATCATTTCAGCAAATATTACATTTCCATGTTCTCAGAAATAAATGGTAGTTTTGTTGACACGTAATGTACAGTATTTAATATTAAAATGCAAAAAGAGCTATAAAAACAATTAATACACCCGTAATGTACTGGCTGGTATCTCCACTCGTCCCTGCTCCCGCGTCCAAGGTCACCACTCCTCCCAACTCGCTCCCTCTACTCCCTCCTCAGCCTCCTCCACCTCCTGTCCGTCACTACTGCCGACAACAAACACAAATGTATTGTGAAT
>NW_024722310.1:0-17574 GCF_018991925.1 Homarus americanus
TATATATATATATATATATATATATATATATATATATATATATATATATATATATATATATATATAAAACTTATTATCTATCAGTCATTTATCCCAAGTGTACGACGTTCAGCAACACACACACACACACACATGTAATTTGTATGAATTCCTGATTTGCTTTGTGTAAGAGTTATATCGTTAACATGACATAGTGGAAATATTACAGAGGTTTGACCTTTATATAAGAGTGGAAGGCCTTGACAGGACAGGGTGGCAGCGTGCAAAGTCTCAAGACCATCTGATATAATATTGCACAAAAAGACATGACAGAGCCAGACACAGAAACAAAGACATGACATACAGACAGACACAGAAACAAAGACATGACATACAGACACACACAGAAACAAAGACATGACATACAGACACACACAGAAACAAAGACATGACATACAGACAGACACAGAAACAAAGACATGACATACAGACAGACACAGAAACAAAGACATGACATACAGACACACACAGAAACAAAGACATGACATACAGACACACACAGAAACAAAGACATGACATACAGACAGACACAGAAACAAAGACATGACATACAGACAGACACAGAAACAAAGACATGACATACAGACAGACACAGAAACAAAGACATGACATACAGACACACACAGAAACAAAGACATGACATACAGACAGACACAGAAACAGACATGACATATTATATTTGAAGAGAATAGAATAACAAGATAGCGTCTAGTATTATAACCTAACCTAACCTAACCTAACCTAACCTAACCTAACCTAACCTGATTTTACTGCAGTGAGTTATACTATAATTAGTAGTTACTGATGATTGGAATCAAAATAAAGAATTGGGTATAAAGGAATATGTTTGTTTGGATCGATTTAAATATCCGAAGTTGTATATCTGGAACGGATTAAAGAACTGAAGATAACTGTAGTTTTATGTATAAAATAATTAAGAAACCAAAGATAATTAAGTTTCTTGTTATATTTAAAGGTAAATTAGTATGGCACTGGGCACTGGGGTGCTTGTTCAGGTGTGTACAGGTGTAGTGTTTACAGGTGTACAGGTGTAGTGTGTACAGGTATAGTGTGTACAGGTGTAGAGTGTATAGATGTAGTGGGTACAGGTGTAGTGTCTACAGGTGTAGTGTGTACAGGTGTAGTGTCTACAGGTGTAGTGTGTACAGGTGTAGTGTGTACAGGTGTAGAGTGTATAGGTGTAGTGTGTACAGGTGTAGTGTCTACAGGTGTAGTGTGTACAGGTGTAGTGTGTATAGATGTAGTGGGTACAGGTGTAGTGTGTACAGGTGTAGTGTACAGGTGTAGTGGGGTAATATATTAGTATTTAACTTATACACAAGAGCCTCATTGTTCATTAGTTAATAGTATAGACATAGATGAAGGAACTAGATTTTTAATTTGTCCTTTAAGTGTGTGTGTGTGTGTGTGTGTGTGTGTGTGTGTGTGTGTGTGGTCATGCTGTTTGTATCTCTTCTCAAAAGCAAACTATTTTTTGTGGGAGGATGTGAACGAAATGTGAAGCTTATCACACACACACACACACACACACACACCTACCTTCATAAGTATTCAATTCTCAGATACTATTATATATAAACGAGAATAAGTTGATATACAGTTTAATGCAATCAATCTTACGTGATCTTCTCCTCACCTACAGCAGGAAACGTGAGGTGTTGCGGTATAGACTGTCCCGGTCAACAGAGGCAGCGTCCCAACAGGTAAGTTAACACGTGGTATTCAGACAACACCTCCCAGCTCTGCGATGCTCCTCCACCACCTGTGATATCTTGAGTTACCTGTGATGTCGTGAGTTACCTGTGATATCGAGAGTTACCTGTGGTGTGAGTTACCTGTGATATCGTGAGTTACGTGTTATGTGAGTTACCTGTGATATCGTGAGTTACTTGTGATATCATGAGTTACCTGTGATGTCGTGAGTTACCTGTGATATCGTGAGTTACCTGTGATATAGTGAGAGATGTTTAGTGAAGGTGTGTGCTTTATCCCAGCCGAGGGTTTGTCTTGTGTTTACGTAACCAATGTGTATGTGTGTATATTTGACTGTGAAGTTTGGTGTGTGAGTGACTTAGTGCCTCTCATGTTTATAAAATTGACAAAATGTGTTTTATGCCTGTCGAGGAAACACAAACAACTGTTGATAAGTTTAGTGTATTTTGTTGCCTTTGTGTTTACGTAAATATTAAATAGTCCTTATGATATTTTGGTGTATAAGTGAGAAAGGTTTACATGCGTGTTAAACTCTCAGTATTTACTTGATCGTGACTGCAGATACTAAAATATTCCGAGTGCGTTGGTCGCCGTGAGCTGGATGGATTTTTTCATTAAGTATATTATATGTAGGATTTTGCCGCCTGGTATGAAATCTGTTATTATTTTCTCCAGCAAGATTTTGTCCTCGCCACACCTTGACCCACATCAGGTAAATACAGATTTTAATGTCTTCATGTTATCCATTGATTGCTGAACGTGTCATGTATCTTTGAGTATCAGGTTAACTTTCTCTCGGGTGTTACTTTCGTGTACGTTTTGTCTTTACAGTCACATTTTATTTACTGTATCCTCACAACACACAGAGCGATGTGTATTGACGGTGTGAAAAGAAGTGACTTGCTGTACTCAGTGAAATGAACTAATGGTAGTGTTTGTCGCTTATAGGTCACTTATCGGTTTTGTAATTTGCTGGAAAATTAAAACAGGTGTGTGTGTGTGTGTGTGTGTATTTCAGACGGTAATTATTATTCACGTATTTAAATTTTAATCTTATTTTACATAGACTTAAAGTTTTATCTGGATATGAGTAACTGCAGGTTCTTCTCGATTGCTTTTTCTTCGTATATATTTTTTTTAAAGGTTATTACTGCATTGTTGTTTATGTTATATAACTCGTGTCAGGTGTAATTCGTTTGGTGTCAGTAAAGGCAGTTATTCACCCCTTGAGTGCGTTTACCTCACGAACAGCGGAGTCAGTGTGAACGCGAGAGTCGTCCCCATGTCAGTGCTAACTCGAAATTGCACCATCCTGTTTCAATGCTTATATAATTTATGGTCTTGTTCTTCTGTTGAGTTTCTTTTTCTTTATCTTCAGTGTTAACGGGTTCCCATTTCAACATCATAGTTTCATTACTGACTTGGTTTTTATTATTTTATATATTTTTTGTGTATTGGTTCCGTATTGTATTACCGTAGTTTAGAAATTGACGTAATTCTTTAGTTTATTTTTTCGATATATAATTTTTTTTATATTTACTTTAATGGTACCCAATTTCACCATCAATAGTAAATTAATATAAACCCAATTTATAGTAAAACATTTCTCAATTTTACCATCAACAATAGATTAACTTGGAGCTAATTTACAACACTCACTCTCAATGCTCTCTTCATGCTCGCCATCTTCAGTGTAGCGGAGTTGTGTTCCAACATGGTAATTTATCTTGAAGTCAACACAACAGTTCTCTCGCCTCATCATTTTACTCTCCTGACAGTTCCTCGTGTTAACCTTCCGTTATACCTGACTCCTCTCGCCTCTATTTTATTATCTGCGTTAATAATTTTTTTCCACTTTTTCACTTTTATTTAACATTGA
Organism: Homarus americanus; assembly: GCF_018991925.1. NCBI lineage: Eukaryota > Metazoa > Arthropoda > Malacostraca > Decapoda > Nephropidae > Homarus > Homarus americanus. The sequence goes on from NW_024722310.1 coordinate 3,653, forward strand.
ATAACATTACGGAATTTATGATCGTCCTTCCTGCATGGAGCGTGAAGTCGAGGGGGGGTTGAGGTTATACTCGAGAGGGGAGAGGGAGGGGGGGAGGTTATACTCGGAGGGAGGGGAGGGGTTGAGGTTATACTCGAGAGGGGGAGGAGGGGGGAGGGTTGAGGTTATACTCGAGAGGGGGAGGGAGGTGGGGAGGGGTTGAGGTTATACTCGAGAGGGGGGAGGGAGGTGGGGAGGGGGTTGAGGTTATACTCGAGAGGGGGGAGGGAGGTGGGGAGGGGGTTGAGGTTATACTCGAGAGGGAAGGGGAAGGGGGTGTGTAGTAAAAGTGTTCGTTCGTTATATTAAGCTTGGTAATAAGTACAGTATCCAGCTTAAATTATGAAGCTGGAGTGAGATCTGTGTTTGGGGATTTTCTTAGAGATTTTGGTTGAAGCTTAAATCTGTTTGTTGGGGTAATAGATATGACTGTGACTTTTATCTATAAGTATCAAGTAATGTCCCCTTAGTCAATCATACAATACATGTGTAGGTAATTTGTCTGTATAAATTCTCTTTGAAATAACTGAGTGGGATGTGCATATAAATTCGTGAAGTATATTGTCAGAGGAATAGATTTATAAATATTAAGCCTCAAAACTTGGATTCCAGGAGTGTGAGAGATGGATGAGTATATGTCTGACTGATATATCTAGATAAGATTAAACGCCATTATTTGTGATAGTTGGAGGAACAAAATTTAGTCCAGAAAATGAGTTGTATATTTCACAGTATATAAGATGATGAACTAAAAAGAAGATGAACAAGATGAAGAGAGACAGAAGGAGAAAGAGGAAGAAGGAAAAACAAACAAGAACCAGGAAGAGCATTGTGTGAGTGCATTTCAGCCTTGCTCTCCGGACACACCACACAGTGACCAACACCCCTGCCTCCCTCCTTCCCTGCCTTCCCTCTCCTCCCCTGCACATTACTAAGACTGGGTGTCGGCTGTTAGCCTCGATAATCTCCCCCCACCCCCCTGCCAGAGAGGAGTATTGCTGCCGCTGAAATTTATGAGGAGGGCGAGGGTGAGTTGTGGCTCGCGTCCTATTCTCGTGGCTCATACCCGTCGAGGTGCTGGAGAGAGAACCTACTTTCCTTCGTCTTCAGCGTCTCTGGTCAGCCATTGTGACTACCACAGGGGCGCCAAACACATGTTAATGAGTCATTCAGACACACATACACACACCCGCGGTTTTCACTCTCCCCCCTGGGCTTGGGTTTTCGATGACTGCCCTCTTGTTCCCTAATGTAACTTCACCATTAGGTAACGTGTTCCTTTTCCTATTAGGTTTAGCGTTTATTACGACTTGGCTGGGGTCATATTAGAACTTAGGGCTATTAGAACTGTGACCCAATAGCATTCGAGCCTATTAGAATTGGGGCCCCACAGCACTCGGGCCTATTAAACTGGGGCCTATTAAAACTGGGGTCTATTATTCATTGGGTTTCTTTGTACTTGGGCTTATATGTAATAGGGCCTATTAGTACTGGGGTCTAATATTACTAGGGTGTATTAGTACTGGGGCCTAATATTACTGGGGTCTAATATTACTGGGGTGTATTAGTACTGGGGCCTAATATTACTGGGGTGTATTAGTACTGGGGCCTAATATTACTGGGGCCTAATATTACTGGGGTGTGTTAGTACTGGGGCCTTCAGGGACTCGGTTCATGCAGCTATCATTACCGTGTGTGGGTGGCATGAGTCAAGTGGTACCTCAGCCCCTCACCCTGTCTCCCTCCTCTCACGCTTCCTCTTAAATCCTCTCCGGTGAAGGCTGAGAGAGAGAGAGAGAGAGAGAGAGAGAGAGAGACAACCGGCAATAATAATAATAATAATAATAATAATAATAATAATAATAATAATAATAATAATAATAATAATAAAACATCCATCAAGCAAATCAAGAAAGACGGATATTGGATAAAACACAAAGGAAAAAAAACACTAAAATAATACCACATCTCCACCGTGTAATAATCAAAAGGTGAGACGGATGGATTTGCACATCACATAGTCGGCGCCGCCCAGGACACACCGGGAGAGAGAGAGGGAGGACCAACTTGACTCTGGTTGTTCTGTCGTCCGCCCCTCACGCACTCTGGCCATCCTTGGTTACCTGCGCCTCTTATCTACCTGCCTTTTGTTTACCTCACGCCTAATGGGTCTTCTCTCACCTGCATTTAACAAATGGGTCTTTTGCTTCTCTTTGTTAATGGGTCTCTTTCATCACGCGAGGCTATATCTAATGGGTCTCCTTTATCACGCCAGGCTTTATTTAATGGGTCTTCTCTCACCTTCGTTTACCTAATGGGTCTCCTCTCACCTTCGTTTACCTAATGGGTCTCCTTTCACCTGCGTTTACCTAATGGGTCTCCTACCTTCCCCTTGGCTTCTACTAATGGGTCTTGTACTCCTCACCTGGCTTACCACATGCCTAGGAAGCCTTTCTCTTGGGTTTATGGTAACGCTCTCTTAGGCTTATGTCCTTGTTGTCTTGTTAGAACCTAGGGCAGCTCTTAACTGGTTCTCCTTCTGCCAGTCACAGCTCTTAACTGTCTGCCGTACCTCCTCTTGCCTTGCTAAACTCTTACTTGACACGCCTCTTCCCTGAATCTTACTTGACACGCCTCCTCCCTGACTCTAACTTGACACGCCTCCTCCCTGACTGTAACGTAACACGCCTCCTTGACTCTTACTTGACACGCCTCCTCCCTGACTCTAACGTGACTCACCTCCTCCCTGACTCTAACGTGACACACCTCCTCCCTGACTCTTACTTAACACGCCTCCTCCCTGACTCTTAACTCCTGCTTGCCTAACATCCTTCTCCCCGCCTTACCTCACCGTACTGTGCCTGGAGCGTGATGGTGACTCAGATGAAAACGCATAAATATATTATATAGATATACTAAAACTGCGGCCTATACCTTAACCAGTCGGTCCCAAGGTTGAATAATACATTGGCAGGGCATATTATGAGAGGCGTTGGGTCTCTTATGCTAAATGCAAATGTCAAGAAGGGGGGAAAAAATGTAGTATATTCATGTGTGTGTGTGTGAATCATCGTCGAGCTGGATAAAATATTCGACCAGGTCCCCCATATATTTATGCTAAGTTGGCTTTTAAAATGATAATGACAGGAGAGTAGAAAGTCACAAATGGTAATCCATCCTTGTGTTAATTTTCACGCTGGATGACTCACTCGTTGCTTAAGATTTAAGACATGTGCTTTGGGTTAATATATGATGTGGGTTTAGTTTTTTTTTAAGTTTAAGGTTTAATGTTTTTGTTTTAACCTTTGGATAATATTGTGATTTTTTTTTGTCGGGTATTTTTAATTTTGGTTTTGGATATTAGTATTTTTGTTTATTTTGGTTAAACACGTATTTTTTTTTCTTATAATTTTGGCGCATGTCGCGTAGTTTACAAGCTTTTGTTAATAGACATATGATATTTTATTTATTTTTTTATCTTTTGGGTCAACATGTGATTTTTTTTTAAATTTTGGATTACGGGTTAGGTGATTGTTTTTGTTATTTTTTTAGGTTAGAATTAATATGTTTTGTATTTGTGTTATTTTAATAAGTTTAAGAATAGGTAAGAGTGAGCTTCAACTGGTGTGTACATGGTTAATGATCACAGTAATGACTCGTTACAATGAAAATATATAAAAAGTAAAATAATAATAATAATAATAATAATAATAATAATAATAATAATAATAACATTAGATTCGGATTTGTAGGTAAGAACGGGGTTATAATATCTTGAATTATATGTATTTTTTTTATGTATGGTACAAAATACATTTTTAATAATAGTAATTTTTAGATAGATCCCAAAATAATTAATGTACCACAGAAGTCTGATAGTAATTATGTAAAGTTTAACACTATATGTTAAGATATTAAGGGTGAAGCTCACTATTATTAGCCCAGTGGCCTTAGGACCTACCGTGTCATTTATCTGACTAGCGGACCCCCGTCACCTAGCCATCTCAGAGCTTTGTGTCAGAGGTGGGTGGGGGTGAGAGGGGGTGGTGGGGGATGGGGTGATGCCTAATATGAGAAGCCAAGTCAAAAGGTGCCTCAGACGATAGACACCTCATGGTCACTTGAAATTTTATACTGACCAAAATGAAAACACTGATGAGGGAGACATATTTACTTTTTACCTCCGACCAGTCGACCTGTGGCGCCGAGCTTATACATCATCTTGGTTTATCCGTCTAGCGTTCCTTCAGCCCATGTTAGACGCCGAGGACTGAGAGGTGGTATGTGGCCTCACAGGATTTTTCTTGAATAATTTTTTGAGTGAAGCTTAAGATCCCTATTGACTTGGGTGAAGCTTAAGAACCCTATTGAAAACTTGGGTGAAACTGTGATTATAACACTTAGTTTGGCAGCCATCTTGAGTTCATCGTTAGTCTCCACCTGGTGTACACTCCACTATCCACACGGTGTGATAGACCTCAAGTTATGATGACACTGAGACCAAAACTCTTCGTCTGGGTGACCATCATGGAGGCCCAGTTGACGTTCCCTCTACAGTCCAAATGATACGACGTGACCTTACCGAATTATCTTGAATCATGTGGTAGAAACTCTGTTGGTGCTTTGTGGTGGCAGTCTTCACCTCGGTGGTTCTAATATTAGATATCTATGAAGAGGAACAGTGTGTTGACTACTGTGTCGATTTCAGTTTCTGGTCCACTTGTCACATGAGTCGGGTACCGGTACTATAGAATTGCGATGCCTCTCGAATAAACATAAATAATATTATAAATGGTGATTGAGAGGCATTTGTGTTTGGTTTTCGTTAATTTTTTTTAAAGTAGCGTTGATGTGTTGAATTATAAAAAAAAGAGTATTATATATGAAACACGTGTCAAGTGCTTTAACATTGTCGTTCATGAGGGGAAACTTGTTTTATTATCAAAATAGAATTGTGCGTTTCATCAGGGTGACTGAGGGCTGACGGCCATGACATATAGTTTATATATTCATGTTCCCGCTGTGTCATTTTATGTATTCAGGGTAGCTATATCGTGTCCTGTTGTTATATATATATATATATATATATATATATATATATATATATATATATATATATATATATATATATATATATATATATATATATATATATATATATATATATATATATATATATATATATATACACGTTATATAAACGTGATCATATTCAACATACCCAACCATCGTTACGAGTCCCTATATATAACTAAATGAACTATGTATGTCTTTAGATTTAAAGAGAGCTGTACATGGCAGCTGTGACAGACACACACACAGTAAACACTGCACCGTACATAGCCAGGAAGCTTACCTATCGTTGTTATCGGATATAAAGTTGTAAACTGTAGATAATATGTAAATAATCTACATTTAAAATGCAGAGGTTGCACGTAGAAGGCGACCCGTGAGGGGGGAGGCAGTTACTAGTTGTGAGACGGTGTCCCATGGTCGCCTCTAAGACAGTTTCAGATGGTCGCCTCTAAGACAGTGTCAGATGGTCGCCTCTAAGACAGTTTCAGATGGTCGCCTCTAAGACAGTGTCAGATGGTCGCCTCTAAGACAGTGTCAGATGGTCGCCTCTAAGACAGTGTCAGATGGTCGCCTCTAAGACTGTGTCAGATGGTCGCCTCTAAGACAGTGCCAGATGGTCGCCTCTAAGACAGTGTCAGATGGTCGCCTCTAAGACAGTGTCAGATGGTCGCCCTAAGACAGTGTCAGATGGTCGCCCTAAGACAGTGTCAGATGGTCACTTAAGACAGTGTCAGGATGGTCGCCTCTAAGACAGTATCAGATGGTCGCCTCTAAGACAGTATCAGATGGTCGCTTCTAAGACAGTGTCAGATGGTCGCCTCTAAGACAGTGTCAGATGGTCGCCTCTAAGACAGTGTCAGATGGTCGCCTCTAAGACAGTGTCGGATGGTCGCCTCTAAGACAGTGTCAGATGGTCGCCTCTAAAACAGTGTCAGATGGTCGCCTCTCATTCATATTTATCAACTATCCAGATTCTGATGAAAGATCGATTAATTTAGGTGTATTTGGTCGCCTTGGTTATTGCATTAAACTATTCAGATTTTACGGAAATTTGAATGATTCTCGTATACAGTGACTCCATTAGTTATCATGTTACATAGTGTACAGGATATTAATGACGGAGATACTAGAACTAAAATATCTTGACTAGCACCAGAGAGCTATTAGTGGTAGTAAATAATGAACATACCAGTATATTTAGGGTTGAATAAGGCTGTGTTCTGTGTTCAACTGAATATTTATAACTAACTTCAATAATAAAAGTTGTAAGTATAAGGATGAAAGAATAAATGTTTGTAGTAAAGTAATAATATATATTCGGTATGCAGATGATCTTTTTCTTATTGCAGATAGTGAAGAGGCATTATAAAAACTGGTCAACTGGTTAGTGGAAAGAGACGAGGAATGTAGATTGAGAATTAATGCTATAAGACGGGAGTAGTGTTGCTCCCAGATTGATATAATAATTATGATAGACGATATACACTTGCAGAAATCGTTATGGAAATGATATCGTGGAATCACATTAATATTCCTGAGAGTAACTGTGTATTCTGGTCAGTGGTGCAACGTGTATGGTTCAATGTTCTTCGTCCTAAGTTACAGTGCATTCGTCCTGTCTCGGGGATGTAAGGGGAGGAGGTTAGTGTAGAATGTTTGGGTTCCTTTTAACTACTGTGTACACAAGCCTTTACACACTCAGTAGTTAGATAAGTCCACTGTTGGGTGTGGCTGCCGATGGTTGGACTACAGTAGCGTGTTACTAAGGGGGTCTGGAAATCCTCTCTGATGGTGCATGCTACATAATACATGGTCAACACCTACAGGATACGAATTACAGCCAACACCTGCAGGAATGATATGTGTATCCTGAAACACGTAGGCATTATGTATATATATATATATATATATATATATATATATATATATATATATATATATATATATATATATATATATATATATATCCTTGAGTGTCAGCTGTTGCGTGAAACTGGAGAGAAGACTAAATAATAATAATAATAATAATAATAATAATAATAATATAGAGTATGTAATAATAATAATAATAATAAACGGTTTATTAATAGAGTTGCAGCCGGTGGCTGAAAATATACAGACTTACATTTGATTTAGACATAATGATATAATATGCATTGAATACATTTACAGGGCAATACAGTACATAAATCAGGAGTTGATCATTATTTTAACAATAGATGGGATGGTGCTGTTCTTATATCTATCGGTGCGGGCTCTTATGGGCTGTATTTTGTTGTAGTGGCGGACTGTGCGAGTTGGGTGGGGAGCTGCAGGTGGCAGGAGGTGGCGATGACGAGGGTGGTGCAGTAGTCCACTGCCAAACCTTTCCAGTGCTTGGTGGTGGAGGTCACTGAGGGATGGCATTTCCAGGGTGGAGAGAGCGTTGGTGTAGCCGGAGTATTCTGCACCGAGCATGATTCTGCAGGCCCTTTTCTGTACCTTCTCTAGCTGACGTTGTTGGGTGTGTGTGTGTGTGTGTGTGTCTGTGTTACGCTAAATGGGGATAAGTTGGTTTTTATTGCTATAACTTAATGGAAAGTCTGTAACAGGACCACCTAGTTCCAGAGAAGCCCGTCTTAGTGATTTTCGTGGACTATTTAGAAAGCTTGGTCTACAGACACCACAGTCTCCTCGTTTACTCCTGGTCTTTCAGTTCGTGGCTGTCATTAAAGGAACCAGTCTCTTTAAACTTCTTCATCCATCTTGTAATTGAATTTCTGTGCAGTGCTTCCTTCTTGTAATGAGTCGTAAATTTTTTCTAACCGCTGTTACAGACTTTAACTCAGGTAACCAGAGGACACAATTCACCTTCTCTTCTATTGAAACCATTATGGGACAGATTATTTGGAAAAACATAAAAAAAAAAAAAATTTCTTTGGTCATAAAAAAATTGAATAAATTACCTCTCTAATTAATTTTACAGGCTGCTTTTATCTCCTATAGAACATAAGTTATATTTTAAACTGCGCTAGGACTTTCCGGACACCCTAAGTTTATGCTTACACAAGTTGGGTGACTGTACTAAAACTTTTGGCAGTACTTTCCTCAGTGAAGCTCATAAAATGGATAAGTTAAAGACATGATCGTTAAGTCCACACACAAAAAAAAAAGAACGACAGAGATATGACCGAGAGAAACGACTAAATTGCCAATACAGTTAAGTGTATTCCAGGTGAGGACCTCTGTCACCATCCCAAGGTCACATGTTACCCAGGTGTCATCTGAACTGAATATCAATTAACATATTTTCCTCACATCAACCTTGGGATGCGGTAACAGGTGTCTCGATTGGTCGATATAAACAGTTATTTGGTGATGAGGTCGCTGATGTGTTAAGCAGACCACGTTTTGATAATGAACAGAGGTGATATTTACACAGGTGCCGCCACAGTGGCTCACACAGGATTCTGAGTTTAATGATCTAATATATTCTGATATAATAAGGTATCACACGAAAGGTAAAGAAAACATTGGGGATATTAATATTCATGGACGTGTATTAATTTTTTAAATAATTATCGATGAATAAGACAAGTCATGTGGGAGTGTACATTACTAGAGGCCTGTGCTGGCGAGTAGGTAGTACTTACTGTATATCTTCCTGTGCATGCTTCTGTTCCTGTCTTGCATGACGGCCTGAGATAATTGCTGATAATGATAACCTCAAGCATGGCGGTGGTGGTGAACATTAGTATTCCTCGTGGTTGCTGCTTACCAACTCCTCAGGTAAGCTGTGCATTTTAACTTACCCAGCAGTGACGTAGTTGCTTTACGCGGAAAAGTTCGAGTTAGTGGAGATAAGTTACCACTGCTCTCTCTCTCTCTCTCTCTCTCTCTCTCTCTCTCTCTCTCTCTCTCTCTTTCTTCTTGCTTCATGTATGAAAAATGCACAAAAAGTCATAACTCGTTTAATAAAGAACCAACTCAGTAAGGTTAACGAGGGTGGACAAACATATATGAATGTACCTTGTGTATTCCGTCCACTGAAGGGAGGGGCATTGAGGCTGTCTTGAGATCAGGTTGTGTTGAGGGTAGTTATGTGATTGGGTAGTTAGAGAGTATTGGACTTCCATAAGGGTTATTTGAGGTTGGATAAGGGGTTGGATTCAGGGTTATGGATTTATAGAACTGGTTTGAGAGTTGGATAGAGGTTGGATATAGGGATGGGTAAGAGTTTTGTACTAATCGAGGAAGTGAGGGAGGATAGGTGGGCTAGGATGAGGAGGAGGAAAAGGGGAGACGGAGGATGGATGGAGGGAAGGAGGACAAGTTTGGTTGGATAGAGGAAGGGAAGGTGTGGATGGGTTAGATTGGGTGGAAAAGTAGGTAGATGGATGGGTATGTGGATTAACTGTCTGGGTAGGTGGGTAGTGGAGGTGGAGTCACTGTTTTGAGGTATTAATTCCCTCCACATATAAGATCAGTGAAAGTGGTAATACTGGTCTTGCTAACTGTGAGCCTTTGATGTGTGTGTGTGTGTGTGTGCTGCAGTTAAAGTTGTCCCAGATAAATCAAGTGTGTAATATCTAACACCTTCTTCGGGAGATATATTTTATGATAATATTTAGGTATAGATGTAGAGTCGACATAAATAGGAAGAGATGAATTCTTACCGGAGATAGTCTTAGTCTTTTGGCTGGCTCGGCGTCTGACTGCTGAAAGGTGATGTGTGGACTAGAGAGTTAATGTCGGTCCGTTAGTCTCTGGTAACATAAATATAAACACTTTCTCCTTTTGGACTCGTTTGAGGAAGCAAGAAAGGTGTGAGTTAAGTGATCCACACATCCAATCAGGTAACACCACGGTAATCAAGGAGTTTTTTGTGCTTTGTTACTTTTAGGTGAATATTAATTGTTTTATGTCGTTGATTACATGTTATTTACTGCCATCATAACCGGGGATTCAACGTTAAGTAAAGCCGTAAGGTATCAGGGTGTGATTGAAGGCTCTTAGACTTTGTGAACATTAAGGCTGAAGAGAGATGAAGGATACAATACATAGGAAAGTGACCATGTTTCAGCCACCTCAGTGTTACGATTATCTAATATGGACAAGAGGACGACCTTCTCTCCAATACGTTTGGCTTTGAACCTCTCATAATAGATACTTGGGATAGATGCATTAGTACATTCCAACTCCTGTGTTTAGTTTTATCTCCCGTTGTTTTTGGCCTTGAAGTATTAGAGATGTCTGGGTTATGATACAAGGCCGGGGTTTGAAGTCGTAGTCTTATCCTTTATGACCAATTTATCTAGTTATAAATGATAGGTTTTTCTTGATTCGCTTATATGTTGGTTCCAATGACGGTGATCATGAGTCTCAGCGTACCATTACTAAGCTATCAGTAATATTGTAGTAATTTTTCATATGAGCAACTAACAGGAAGTTTTACTCTGACTCTTCTTACAAGTTGGTTGCGGTAATTACAGAGACCTCGTCAGATCCACCTGTTGCTCCAAACTCTGATGATAATTGTAAGTCTTGTAATTCTATAATAGCGATGTTATCACTCACCCACCTGTAATTTTATAGTAATTATAAAGGGTTTTCTTGCTTTATACTCAACATATATCAATAGGTGATATTTGCAGGTGCACGCAGTAAACTAGTGCATGTGTCAGAGACCAGTTGGTGTTCATAAAACTATCATTATTGTTAAGAGGACTTATCTCCGCTATACTTTCATTTTGTGATATGTTCGGCCGTTCCTCTTAAGACAAATTATTTTGATGGTATTTAGAAATGTTGTGAGTTCTTGGTTGTTCATGTGTTGAGCATTATTATGATATATTGTGAAATGTATTGTGAGTTTGTGTCTGTTCAGAAAGGACAAATAATGTTGATAGGTAATGGAAGGAAGTGTTGCTTTTATTGCACCATTTAATATAACCAGGATATCTTGGTTCATATCTTGTTATTACCGTTTAGATGTTCTCCTCTCCATACGAATATTTAACACTCGTGGTCAACTCGATATTCTCTGACACTTATTATTCCTCACAATGATATTTAGTGAACCGATATTCATTTCTCACCGAAGTCGAGCCATAATTTATCTAGTAATATTAAAGCTGCTGGGATTATTTTCTCAGGACATTCAGTGCCATACCATATTAAAGTTAATATTGCCTCTTTATTTTCTCAGTACCGCTTCGACTGTCATGTTACCAGGATAGTCAGTTTTTCTGCCACATTATCAACAGTGTTTTAGATCCCGGCAACATTACCCTCCAGCAGCTGGGGTTAAGTATAGAGCCAATAGGACTGTTTATAATCATAGATACATCTTCTGCTTATAAACACGATCACTTATAGTCTCTGACACTTAGGATACAGACGAGACAGCATAAAAGATAAGAGAAGATGGAGTAGGACTGAGTAGGACTGTTTACATGATAATATGTGCCAAATATATTCACACACAATCTTTTTGACACTCTGGTCCTTCCAACGGCGATAAAGATGGGATTGGCACTCTTTTATTGATTATTGACAACTGTTACACCTGTCTTATACGTTCTCATAGTACGTGAGTCAGGAGTTTAAGACTGTGTAGGTAATAACACGTACAGTACATCAGTATATTGAATTTCACACGGTACAGTTTGGGAACCTTCCTCCTGTGATGTAAATTAAGAGTAACATTACTTTAGATGGTATTGGTTATGCCTGCCTTCACACGTAACCTTTTCGTTGTTTATGAGTTAAAATTAGAATAAGACCCTCTAGCTGATTAGATGTACACAACTTCCTTTTAAATTTAACATGTCATAGTCTGGTTACTTTCCAACAGTGGTGTGGGCTGATAGAAAGAGAATAGCACTAGATAAGAGTTACATCTATATATACACATTTATGGTCTGCGACACGCTGAGGACCGACCCTACAGCAGCGGTGTAGATAAGGCCAGATAGGAATGTATTATTTAGATGGTAATTGGTACATCTGTGGTGACTTGTTCCTCTCAGGCGCCGTGACCTCCGAGATATGGATGGTTGATGTAAATGATTATATGAACAAGTGGAAGCGCTCCTATAGGCATGAGAACCCGTTAAGAACACTATATACCAAGTCTCCGGTACACTAGGGAACATGGCCGGTACTTCACTCTACTATTTTTTGTATGTTAGAAAATTTGTTTCTTTCTCCGTAAAATGTGTTTCCTTGTATTCTGTTCTGGTGATTTTTAATATTTATTTAATATGTTGATATTTCTCACGCCTCAAGTACAGAACATATCTGAACGTGTTTTGTGGTTAACTCTATATTTTTTTAAACTTTTGTGTTGCTGTGGGTGGTAAGTTTAAGTGGTCTGAGGGATCTTTACTAAGTGCGGCGGATGAGCTCAGGGCAGAACCACAACATGTGACTATCACCCCCAGCCCAGACCCTTCTCCTCCCCTCCCTCATTCCCCCTCCCCGCCCCCCAAAAAACGAAAGTAGGAAAAATTATATATATATACATTTACTCCTTTGGATCTTCAAACGAGCCGACGGACAATTAACCTCCAGCTAATTGTTTCACCCGAGACTCCAGACTGCTTGTTGGGTGGCAAATGGTAAATGCTCACACCTAGACCATCCTGCGTATCATCTTCTCTCATGGGCGCCGTTCTGTAATTATGTATGGGGACTTTGAACCTTAGTAACATCAATGGGTTCTACTCTTCTTGTCCCAAATTTTCCCAGCTTGGATGTTATTTCGCTCGATATTATCATTATCATAAGAGATAAGATGTTCACCGTAATCAATTCATTTTGAAAGTACACGTAAGGGGCCAGAGATACCGAGTTAACACGGCCATGATTATAGACCGAAAATAATATACTCACCCGGTTTTTCCACGTTACCTCAGTATATGTAAACGCGATTAGAAAATTGATAATGGAGATATTTTATAGTAAATGTGAAGGGAAAATTGATAATGTAAATATTTCACTACTTTGAGAGGGAGATGGTATCACAGCGGGTATGTGACAGCTTCTATATCAAATATACCTAATTGTGGTGATCAGGGCTTGGTGGAGTTGTAGGCTGGGTTGAGGGGGCTGTGGGGGCTTGCTGAGGCTGGGGTGCGGGATGGAAGCCTGAGGTGTGTAAAGGGGGTTTACTGAGGGCTAGGGTGAGGTAGAATAAGTTGGTGTGTGGCACGAAGGGATTAGTAAGGGCTAGGGTTTGGCAAGAAGGGATTAGTAAGAGGGCTAGGGTGTGGCAGAAAGGGATTAGTAAGGGTTAGGGTGTGGCAATAAGGGATTAGTAAGAGCTAGAATGTGGCACGAAGAGATTAGTAAGGGCTAGGGTGTGGCAATAAGGGTTAGTAAGGGCTGGGGTGTGGCAGAGATCACTAAGGTCTGATAAATTTACTCCTGTGAATTAATTATCGATTATAACCAGTCAACTAAGGCACTCGGGCATAAAACAACCTACTACAAACACAGAAACTGGATGGATCGTTTAGTGAAATGTGATTGTAATGACCGGGTATCGTAACACTGTATTGTTTATAATTGGTTAGTATTGTAAGAAGGAATTTAACGGGCTGGCTATCACAACACCATATCGTTTATAATGGGTGGAAATTTTCTCGTGTCTAGTACAGTGCAGCTACAGATATGCCGAGTGTGAGAGTGAGCTGGTTATCTCTACGACATAGTGGTTATAATGTTGGTTGGTATGTGAGGGTGATATAGGAGAATGGAGGCCTGATGTGAAGTGTTAATATTGATATAAAGTTGCGTCGAAGTGGTACCGTAAATAAAGACTC
>NW_024722311.1:0-16600 GCF_018991925.1 Homarus americanus
TGGGATCGCCCGACTCCATTTCAATTAATCCCATATGTTATCTACTTGACGTTAGTTTCCTTTCTTCTCATGTACCTCGTTACATTAACCGTAAAAGGAAAGTTAATAAAAAAAAATATATATAATATATATATATATATATATATATATATATATATATATATATATATATATATATATATATATATATATATATATATATATATATATATATATATATATATATATATATATATATATATATATATATATATATATATATATATATATATATATATATATATATATATATATATATATATATGTCACTGCTTCAAGGTTACATAGCTGCAAAGTGTGTGCAGGCGGAGGGGTTTCCAAGCGGCCTCTTTTAATGTTCAGATATTAACCACCTCCACCCAGGTGTGCGTGTGTGTGTGTTTTTGTTTTTTTGAGCTTGCCAAGCACAATATAGGATTTGAAGAAGTAGATGAAGAGTTTGTTCAGGAGTCAGGTGGTGAGGTGAGGTGACATGCCAAGACACTTACACATATTAACAGCACTACTAAACCATTGTCTCGTAACATTTTACATTATAATTTATATTTTAAAATTAATTGATACCTGATGGCTCGACTGGACAACATTTGCACTTAGACAACTGATCAATGAATAAACCAGGGCATATGGAGACTCATTATACACTAGTGATGTCACAAAGCTTTGAAACTGCAACCACATAAATTATCATAACCTGTAATCAAATGAACCAAGTTATTTGCTAAAATTATTATGTATGGTGCTAAATAAGGGATGTTTATACTTAAATTAATTGTTATCTTACAAGAATTCCAGCAATGCAAGTTATATTCTCCTAGGTCAATTCAGTGACATTTTATAAGTACAAATATTAAACCCCCTCTGCCTTTCATAATCCTGGCTGTCAGCACCTCCACCTCACCCCCCTACTCCCAACCAGAGGAAGAAGAGTCATTGGGGGGTAAAAGTGACTGTGCCACCCCCCTCCCCCAAAGGGTCACCTCATTGAGTCATTTATGATACAGTACTGTATTGTTCATTTGTTTTTCATTACAGTAATTAGTAGAGATACATTACTGTGATAGTCTGTGCTTATTAACCCTTAGGCCCCGGGTGACATTCCATAATGCGCGCTTTTTCCCGCCACTGTTTAAATGCCCAGCGCTGGTTATCAGGTTTCCGTGTGACTACAGTCAGTTCTGCTATAACGCGATAGTTGTGTTCTTGTAAAACATCGTGTTATAGAAATTTGCGTAATAGAAATAACAGGGATTATGGAGAAAATAGGGTTAGGTGCAGATTACTACTAGAAATCGAAAAAAAATTAATAGTTAGCCAAACACAAAGGATAGCACAGTCTAAGTAAATGTTACATTCATATCTAATAATGAAATCATACAGTAAATGTCACACTTTACCTTGAAAAAATATGAATATAACTTGACGGGGGAGAAGGGTGATTTTGAGGTAGATAACATCGAGCTTCCCTTCAAGGGTTATAGCCTATCTTTTACGATCATCACCGGGAATGCGATCACCAGAACGCTTCTTGGAGATATTCTTCTTTACCATATTCACAGTTAATACAACAAAATTGGAGAAATAGTAAGCAAAAATCGCGTTACAGCAAAAAGGCGTTCACGTTATGCAAATATCGTTCCTCTATTCATAAATCACGTTAGAGCCAATTCGCGTTGTCAAAACAGGCGTTATAGCACTGTACTTGCCTGTCACGCCACACCTCGGCCACAGGGAAGCTTCCTGAGCATAATTACCTACTTTTGTTTGTTTCATTTCCATCGTTTGTCCATTTTATCACGTTGTAATATTGCTAAAGTAGTGTAGTAGTTGTATTGTAGTGTAGTATTACTGTAAAATAATGCTATGATTATGTTATAAATGTATTTATTTGTGGAATTATTATTATTTTATATATTACTTGATCTACCAAACACAGCCAGAGCTGGTGACAGACTGCTGTGTGTCACCAAGCATTTGTTATGAAAAATAATGCAGATAAAATAAAGTCTAAATGAATTATTTACAGATAATAAGTATTTTGATCAGTAAATAAATGCATTATTGGCCAGCTCGGACACAACGGCAAGCGGGAAAATGACCCCTAAGTGCAGAGTGACAGCGAGCGCTTAATGTAAAAACAAACTTTCCCCTTAGTATTTGTCTCGTCACTGAGGCGCCACGGAAGAATATAGAGAGACAATGTATAGTTTTCTTATGTCTTTTTTATTTATTTATTTATGAAGGTTAAAAATTATTTTTGGACAAATTGATTTTTCTTGTTGTACCCGCATTGGGGGTATGGCCGGTGGCACCGTAGCACGGGTTAATACTGTACCTGTACCCTTCATAAGACCCACTGATCCCCCACCCAACAATGGGTGACATGACGTTCCATCAGGTCAGGTTAGTAACGTGACCCAATAATCTCCCACCCAACTGTCATCACAAGTGTTAACACGTGGCTAGTTATGTATTACAGTCAATTGGGTGAAGTGTCTTCCTATTCTAGGCTAAGATGACAGGATCTGCTGGATTACAATATATACAGTACACCCACCTCTCGTTTTACACAGGTGTTACATTCTTGAAAATCACCGCTTAATAAAAAAAAAGTGTAAATTAAACATAATTTTCCCATATGAATATATGTAAATGGTACAGGTTAGGGAAACCATCATATACCGTACAGGGTACGAACAGTGCTCTCACTTAAACCAAGCACACGGCCAACCTCCGACACACGCTCTCCTCTTTGAAGGCGGGTGATCTCATTTAATTTCACGTTCATTGCAATGATTTTTTGTGCCTTTTTAGCTTTAGGCGCCCCAGAGGAAGCAGATGGACATTTTCCAGACATGCTCAATGGGGAAAACAGCATTTAACACTAAAAAGTTATGTGATAAACACACAATGCAAATGAGAGCACAGAGAAAAAGTAGTGCTGGTGTGAACTGAGAAAGCAATACTCGGGAAGCTGCTGGACGTCGTCCCAGTTGTTGAACAGAACACTTCATTATCATAAGTATCTTCATCATTAGTAGTAATAATCTTTATTATTACATTATTATAATAATTATTATTATTAATAATATTAAAATCGTTGATGTTGATATGACTCTGAATTTATAGTAATAACTTACAAGCACCTCACCCGGCATCACACGCGACTCCACTGCCAGGCGAATACGTGCAGGAAATTTAAACTGTCTTGAGAGAGTCATTTAAAACATGGGTGCGCGTAAATTAACCTTTGGTATTCATTGAACAATCGCGTTATTCCAAAAATGCTTCAATCGAACGTGCATAAAACGCGAGTTACCTGTACACAAGAACACTTGCCAACAGTGTGTAACAGAGATGTGACCAATCGCCCAAGCTACCAACGAGCCGATTAGTGGCGAAGCGGATAAAAGTAACAGCTGTATTAACACCCTTATCATATAGAGCGTTTTTTTTAATGTAATTATTTAACCAAACTTTTAGATAAACAATACAGGTCTATTTTGATAAAAAAAAATGATGTCTAACGAAATTATAACTGATTTTACTGATTCCGGTATCAACATTTCTTACGTTTTTTTTTTAATAAAACAATGGAATTCCCACCACCATATCATATAGAAATACTGTATCTCATTTAGGTATATCTTATTGGAAAAGTTTCGGAGAGAGTTTATTAAGGATCATTATGGTATGAAATTCACCTCCCTATCACAATTAGCCACGCTTGAGTGAGGAAGGGGGTGGGGGCTGACCACGTGACCCTACCCTACAGAAATGTTCACTTCCGTCAACACGCCAACACCACCACCCACACATCACACACAAACACACCCTCCAACAACCTCACACACCTCCAGCAAGGGAATTAAGACACATCTGCATGTGTGTGACTGCATGGTCACTTCTACTGTACATACATTACATAACATTAATTAAAAGTTACATACAGTATTTTTTACATTAATTTTACTACAACCACAACCAGAGTTAGTTGAGGCTTTAATGTATACAAAAAACAATACAATAAGCTCTAACACCCACTTATTTCATACCAAATACTAGTGGATAATTGCTTTGGAAAATCTCTAAATGGCAACTGGAAGCTGACGGGGAATCAGTCCTGTCCACATAGCACACATACGTGGATAGTTCATGAAACAAGTCAACTTGTGGCATGATGGATGACTCAATAATGAGTAATACGGTATAAAATTAAGAGATTTTCAGGGAAATTTGTTTATTATACGTACAGCTCCTCCCCGACTTATGACCTACTCGACCTACGACCACCCGCACTTACGACATGCCTCAGTCCGTAACGACCATCCGCACATACGACCACTGCAGTCGGTACCAAATTTTTTTTTTAAATGATGCTCGCATTTTCTAGACTGAAACGTTTCCGTCCCGTACGAGAGCGTTGCGGGGCTAGGGTCGCCTCGTGGCTACAGCACCCACACCGTAGAGAGCTTAGTTGGTGTTTGGCTGTCGTTCTATCCGCAACTGATAGCGCTGTGTACTGACATTATTTTCGTATTTAATTGACTTTAGAATGACTAGAAAGCATACAAGTAAGAGTGCTGGTAGTGCTCAGAAGAAAAGGAGACAGTCAATTACTTCTGAGATGAAAATGAAGATAATAATGCAGCATGAAAATGGAAAAACTGTAGCAACCATTTCACGCGACCTAGGCTTCTCGCACTAGACCATATCCACTATTTTGAAGGACAAGGAACATATTCGTGAGGTAGTAAAAGGATCAGCACCTATAAAGGTCCCATTCATGAGATGGAAAAATTACTTGTGATAAGGATGGAAGACCAGATACAAACTCGTGTACCCTTAAGCGTTCTAACCCTACAGGCTAAGGCAAGAAGCCTTTTCGAAAGTCTGAAGGAGCAGGCAGGAGATTAGTGCAACCAAACCTTCAGAGCAAGTCATGGGTGGTTTAACAGATTTAAGAACCGCTACAGTTTACATAATGTTAAGGTGTGTGGAGAGGCAGTTTAGTGCTGATATTGGTACTGCCGAAGCTTTTAAGGAGGAGCTAGGTCATGTCATCATGGAAGGAAATTATTTGCCTGAGCAAATATTCAATGTGGATGAAACTGGATTATTATGGAAGTGCATGCCTGAACGGACATACATCCACAAAGAGATGAAAACAATGCCAGGATTCAAGGCATTCAAGGACCGAATTACTCTTCCGTTGGGGGAGAATGTAGCTGGTTTCAAGATAAAGCCCTTCATAATCTATCATTCAGAGAACCCCAAGGCTTTTAAACATGTCAACAAGCACACACTGCCAGTTTTATCGAAGTAACACGTATGACTGGATGACCCTAGTACTGTTTGAGGATTGATTTCATGAATTGTTTCATTCCTCGACAAGGAGTATTGTCTGCAACAAGGAATTGCATTCAAGAGTTTGTTAATTTTGGATAATGCTCTGGGACACCCACCACACCTGGACGACATGCACCCTGATGTTAAGGTAGTCTACATTCCACCTAACACTACCTCTGTCATCCAACCCATGGATCAAGGTGCTATTGCTGCCTTTAAAGCGTATTATTTAAGCACGACCTTCGCTCAGGCTGTTTCTGCTACTGAAGGTGAGAAAATGCTCAAGAGAGTTTTGGAAGGAGTACAACGTTTTGTCATGTGTAAAGAACATTAGTACAGTATGGGATCAGGTGCATGAATGGAATATGGAAGAAAATCCTGAAAAGATATGTGAACACTTTTAGAGGATTTAATGAAACTGAAGTTATTTCGGGTATTAGTAACAAGATAGTGGAGTTAGGTAAACAGCTGGAGTTAGAAATTGATAATGAAGATGTTGAACAGTTGGTTGAACGTGTAGCAGAAGAGCTAAGTAACGAGGAACTTATTTAACTGGAAACAGAAAAATGCAGAGGAAGAAGTCTAAATGTAGAAAAAGAACCTGCACCCCCCAAAAAAAACTTCAGTGAAGCAAATGGCAGAGGCATCTACTACAATTAATAAGGGGATGCAAATGTTTGACAGAATGGATCAAAATGTTGAGAGTTTTGCCAAAGTTGACAGAATGGTCCAAGATGCACTTGCTTGCTACAGGGAGATATATACATAATGAAAAGAAAAAGCAAACTGTGCAGTCTAAATTAGACATCTATTTCAGGAAATCCCCCATTGCTGTCTCCTCACGCCCCACCAGTGCTGCCTCTTCACTCCCTAAAGATCCAATACCTTCAACCAGCTAGTTACCCCTGTACATAAACCTGTCTGAAGAAAGCGACATTGATGACCCACCCAGCCCCGTCTCCTCCTCTGCTTCATCCAATTAATATAGTCTCCATGTATACCTGTAAATAAAAAATTATTGGGGCCCCATGTGCCTTCAACTGACTACATTAAAGGTAAGTGCTCAGTCACACTGTATCTATTCTTCATTATTGATTACTTTTACTGTACTGTATTTTATTTTAGATTTTATATATATTTTTGGGGATTAGTGGATGACATCATTATGACCTGACCTCATGTTTAATAAGGCCACCCTGTATATTTAAGCCTCTCTCTGTCCATGCAACCCAGTTGCCTCTGAAGATGTCTTTGAATATAGACGAAACCTAAGGTGCTCCGTTGTTTCCCTTTTCCCGTGTGATTTTATCAAGAGATATATATATATATATATATATATATATATATATCATGTAGATCCCAATGAAAACGGATAGATAAATCTTGATAAATACACGGGAAGAAACAACTTATACTAATTTATTCAAAACATCATTACCCTGAATAAAGAAAGCTAAGGTGCTCTGTTGTTCCCTTTTCATAGCATTTATCAAGATATATATATATATATATATATATATATATATATATATATATATATATATATATATATATATATATATATATATATATATATATATATATTGAATAAAACTAAAATTGTTTCCTTTTCTGTGATTTTATCAAGATTTATCCACGTTTCATTAATATATATATATATATATATATATATATATATATATATATATATATATATTTTTTTTTTTTTTTAATAATGCTAATAACATGATATTAAACTACAGAAATGGAAACGACAATGCATAGAACCTAATAGAACCTGACAATCTTTTTATTTACTCTATCCTGCTTCACAATTCTCCTCCCTGTGCCATTTTTGTTGTTTACCTCGCTGAATACCTGTTCAAGAGACGTTTCCTAAATGATGGTGAATGCTTCCACGTATTCCTCCTCACCATTGCTGATGTATAACAACCTCAATATTAGGGTAAGTTGCTTAACATATAAATTAACACGATAATGCATAGAACCAAAGAGAGCCTGACCTAACATCACCGCGTTCATTCCCATCAATATTTGCAGTACATGAAAATAACTGTTGCCTGGGATAGAAAATAATAAAAAACACTATGAAAATTTATTAAAGATGAAAATAAAAAATAAAAAGGTAATTATAAAGGACTAACCCACGAGCGATAATGACTGAGATCAACCATAAAAGCACCGGATTTTCATTGTTATATTATAGTGGACACTGTTGTAGTTTATGGAAATATGTTAAAAAACGAATATTTTAAAATAATGCTACTTAACGTTTGTGGGCATGAAGAACAGACCTACCTAACTTCCCCGGTATATTAAACAGAAAGAACTTACTATGATATGGTGAAATTTGAGGCATTTGCCGGACGTGAGATGATACGGCTGCGTCGGTGCTGTGCAGCCCTGGTGGGTCAGTCTCTTATATTAACCAATAAAAACATTGTTAAGATGCCTGCAATGATCTCACTGCTTGGTGGTTTATGCGCTGGTGCCAAAATCACCTTCATTTGTTCTGTATTTTGTTTATTTACCAATGTTGCATCGTTTTCTTCACAAAACAATTAATATTCATGTAGAGTATTAACAATAATTCTTCATTGTTCTGCATTTGGTTTATTTACCAATGTTTTAGTCGTTCTCTTTATTAAATAATTAATATAATAACACAATACTTCTAGGGTCGTCTGTGTGTAATGTGTAATTTCTATTCTTGTAAAATAATAACTTACAAATTGTCACTAATACCAGCGACTGTTACTGGTGACGAAACGGATTTGTTATTGGTGACGAAATAGGGTTATGGTGACGAAATGGGGTGTATCCCTGGTACATATATGGTATAAACAACATTTGTTCACTCAATGAAAATAAATACTAGAATACTTACTTAAACCCCTGTAATATATTTGAAACCATTTATATACGTTTGCAATGGTACATATTATACAGGGTATATAAATCTATCCAATACATCGGTGTTTGTGAGCTACCGAAAGTTAACAAACAATGGCTGAACAACGAAAAACATGCTATGAATTATATTCATCATTTAACTACTCTAAATTCATGAATCCAGATATAAGATCATTTCCACTCTTACTGCACAAGAAGGTTAACATGTGCAAGTATTACCTTTGATGAAATCCAGTCCAGAAAAAGAGAAATGGCGAGAATAATAGCAGACCGACCGATAAGTTCCTCCAATATCTCACAGCGCGCTTACTGTTTTGACGACTGGCGGCCCAGTATTGCCAGGTTCACTCGGCCAAATTCCCCTAGCAGCGCCCTCAAAATTTCTCTTTTTGACATAAAATTTCCCTAGGCGTCTCTACCATTCCCATTAAAATATTGTAAACACTTTTTGTGGAGAATTATGGATACATCTAGTATATGAATGTCTAAACTATTAAAATTAGCGATAATTAAAGAGGAGATGCTCACATTTTAATATTTGGGGTCTTTGGTCTTGTATATACTGTGGGATACGGGATTCTTGGGTTCACACTCAGGATGGGATGGAGAAAGGAAACTCACAATGTACTCTCTTTATACATATTGTATTGGATGTACAATGCAGCTTGGTGCTGGGAAGGCAGCATGGTTACAAGCGTGATGTAGAGAGAGCTGGTTTGTGAGGGTGCTCAGAGGAGGACCAGCTTTTGGGTCGCCGGTGGGAGCGAGGGCCGCCAGGCAGGAGGAGATGGAGGTGTTGCTTGCTGATTGGTATAGGTAGGTCACCGACTGACTGATGTTGGGGATTACTGGCCTCTTCGCCATTGGGCTATTTCGGCCGAAGCTGATGTCTTCTTTCTTCTTCTAATCTTG
This sequence comes from Homarus americanus, assembly GCF_018991925.1. Classification (NCBI taxonomy): domain Eukaryota; kingdom Metazoa; phylum Arthropoda; class Malacostraca; order Decapoda; family Nephropidae; genus Homarus; species Homarus americanus. The sequence goes on from NW_024722311.1 coordinate 9,214, forward strand.
GTCTTCTTTCTTGCTCCAACTAATCTGATGTTCTTGTTTCTTCTTTTCTTGTTATTCTTGTGTTCTTCTTGTTCTTGGTATTTTGGTTACTTCGTTCTTCTTGTTGTTTTATTTGGGATGAATTATGGTATGAGTGAGTGATATGATGGTGAGTTACTGACAGACCAGATGAAATGGCTTGTCAGGTGACTAGTTTCTCTGTGATTTTTTTTTTTTTTGTCTTTTGTAGCCCGTGTCTTTTTGTTTGAATATGTGTTGGTGGGTGTCAGTTTAACTTGATAAAAGTACGTGTTGTATGTAATGAAAAGGTTTGTGATGTGTCTCTCATGTTGTATGTTTTAATTTTTGTTTTATTCATTTTTATTTGCTTTGGGGCATGGTTACATACATATTATAGATATAAAAAGAGTTCATGCGTGTGTCAATCATAACATGCCGATAAGATGGGTCTCCTTGAGGAAGATTATTAGAGCGTCACTTATGGTGACATCATCTTGCAATAAATTGGGTACAGTCAGCACGAAGCCTTGCTCGGCAGCTAGGATCACCAGCTGCCGGCGCTCTGGTTCGTACTGGCTGCACTCAGTCAGAATATGTCGAATGGAGAGAATTTTGTTACAAGTGGCACAGATAGGTGGGAAGGAATTGTCAAGATAGGCCTCTAGGTGGGTCAGATTGGTACAGTTCAGCCTTAGTCTGGCGAGAACGACCTCTTCCCTCCTATTCTTTCTATATGCCGAAGGCCAGTTTCCTATGTTAGGCTTCCAGTTGTTGTGAAGATTTAACCTAGTCCATTCAAGTTGCCACTTTCCAATTGTATATGTCTTCCCCAAGGAGAGACACGACTGAGTCTCCCAGGGTACATTAGTTGTCTCCCCGAGACCCACAGTCGCTCTTGCTAATCTGTCTGCCTGTTCATTGCCCCAAATGTTGCAATGCCCAGGCACCCACACCAGCACAATATTCTTGGCACACTCATGTAATTTATTAATAATGTTGCCCTGTATCTCATTGCTGGTAGTATCACCACCTTGAATTGCTTTAAGAGCTGACATGGAATCTGAAATGACAGCAACATCATTGACATTGCTTGTTATTGCAATGTCAATGGCTCTACTTATTGCAAACATCTCTGCAGTGAATATGGTTGTATGCCGCGGCAGGCGGGAGCTCCACTCCCCGTCTCTGCTCCAGATACCGGCTCCAACGTTGTCGTCAGTCTTGGACCCGTCGGTGTACACGTGAGTATAGGCGCTGTATCCTTCCAGAAATTGATAGAAAAGTTGCCTCAGGAGCTCAGGATGAAAGTCATTCTTCGCTCCCGGAAGCCACGATGTTTCCACATGGAAGTTGGGGTTCTCCCACGGCGGACACAACGGTGGAACGTATCTATCAACGTCTTCGAAATGGATACCAGCACCCTGGCACAAGGTCTGCAGGCGGGCAACCGAGGACGGGGACCTACGCAGCTGGAGGAAACGGAATTTGGCAACAGCACACCAACCTGGGTGGCCTGTGCCTCGCTTCCTAGCCGCACTCAACCCGTACCTTAGCGTCAACATGTCCCTCCTGATGTGAAGTGGAGGGACGTGGGCCTCAACCTCTAGTTTACCTACACGTGTACACCTGTAAGCACCCAGACATAGACGAAGGCGTCGGTTCTGTATTCTGGTTAGCTTTGCGAGTGTGGTGTCGCATGCCGAAGCATACAACTGGTCACCACGAGGTCAGGTCTTATATAGCGGAGGTAGGCGTGGCTTAGTAGTTGACCTCCGTCATGTAAGGCGGCGCTGGTTGACCTAGACCACGAGTGTATATGGGGAATTTGCGGGGTCGGCTACTCAGCGACAAAAGCGTTTGTAGGGGAGGGTGTAGCGTACTGTATGTGGCCAGTTGTCAATTCTCTTAGTATGGGCACACAAACGTACGTACATGAAGATATCTCACACCCAGGAATGAGGTAGGATAGAAACTCACAATGCGCTTTCTGCATATATATTGTTGTACAGCACAGTGCTTAGGAGTGATTAGGTGAGGAGAAACTTGCTCAGAGGTCCTGTAGGGCGAGGAGGTTTCTGAAGAAGCTGAGTGGTGAGGAGCTGTGAGAGATGTTGCTGGTCCAGTAGCCGAGTGTAGAATGGTCTCCCGATCGATCGATGGATGAAGTAAAGTATGAAGAAATCTTGATGCAGGTGCGTAGATTGGTGGTGCGGGAACTGGACTTGAAGAATGATGGTGGAATTTGGAGGGACTTGGGGTTGGTGGATAGTGCAGAAGAAAAGCGAGGAAATTGGAAAATAGTAGTAGAATGCTAGGTCTTGGGGCTCAACCCAAGTGCTTCTGTTTTCTCATGTTTGTGTTTCAGCTAATTTTCGTCTTAGGTATTATATTTATGTCAGGTTAAAATAATTTTTGCCTAGGGTATATATTTAAGAAGCCAGGTACTGCAGCGTTTAGCAACCATTAGCAAATTTTATGCCTGCATTTTCATTCTATGTCCTAGCCAATGTAGGAGGAGTTCAGGGCAGGTATTTGCAAGCTACTGCTGGACAGAACATCCCTGCCTTTTTTTATGATTTTACGTTGTAAGTGGTAGGGCTGTTGGCTGTCACTGTGGCACCAAGTTACCTTTTAATAGATGTGGAGCAGTGGGTTCTAGGGGTTCTTTTTTTTTACTTTTTAGGAACCATTAAGGGGTTTTCTTTCTTCCGTCTTCGTCTCTTCTCATTCATTCTTGATTGGTCCTGGCCTCTATTTCTTCTAACTTTGGTCCATATTCTGGAGTGTTGTGTAGGTAAACGTTTAGGGTTCTATTTGCGCTTGCCGGTGTAGTTGACGGTTGGTGACTATGTCAGGATATTCATGTTATATACATCCCTTAGGGCTGAAAGCGGAATTGTTCGGCTTTTATGGGTTTGTTTGTTTTATTGCGCATGTAGGGAATTGGTGATATACGAAGCTGGATTGCGTTCTATAATTTAACTGCCATTGACAGGCTTTGGAAGCGTTTTTAATTAATTACCATGTTTTGTATTTGTGTTTGGTGACGAACAAGCCAGCTCTTTTGTTTAGTATCATCAGTTCCAGACAGTGCCTCTTTCCACAGGAAGGTGGAACAACTTTTGCTGTTCACCACGGGGTTCTTTTTTTTCTTTTAGCGATGTATCACGACCTGCTATGCTTGTTTTTTCCATTTTTTCGTACCGGCTGATGCTCCTTATTGCGTTGGGCAGGCATGCCAGCCGCTTATTGGGCGGTTGATTTGCCAGGGTGGCGATGATTTGCGGTGATATCGGGCCCAAAACTTATGGTTCCACTGTGAGCTGATCTGCGTAGTCTGTTGCAGATATTGGTATGAATGTGGGAGGAAAGATCACCGCTTGGGGCAATTTAATTTTTCAGTTTTATGGGTGGTCTCTATGAAGAAAGAAAGAGATTTGTCGGATCAAACTGACGCTCTTGCCTGCATATGGCCAGTCTTCCAGTTTAGGTTCTTAAGGGAGCGCCCAGAGCAGCCAGACCAGATTGGGATTGAGGTTATCCTAACCCGCAGATTGAAGATTACCACACAGGTTGGTGATGCTGATCTCTCATCATGACGCTACTCACCAACCCCACTTGAGGGCGCGCCCTCTGAACCAATGTCCGCATTTCAAGGAGAGAGATACTTTTCTGGTTATTCAGAGGGTATCAGTGACGACCTTATAGGTGGTCTGTCAGCTCGAGAGAGTGGCTGCTGAAGGTGTTCTGGGAGACGGAGTTCGTTTCGAGTACAGACCTTCAAGAAATGAGGAAGAGAGATAGTGTTCAAGCGGTTATTGCTGGTTCTTTAGACATTAGTATCCTCCATGATTGTCATTTCCGACCTTCAGCCAGACATCATGGAAAATTCTAGTTTTCAATCGATGAAGGCCGACTTAGTTTGTCTTGGAGTTTTTCGTCAGCGAAAGGTGTGGTTCTCACAGGCCGCCAGGCAACATTTGCTGAGGAACCAACAAGTGTTATGTGAAGGGTGTTTTTCGATGTAGAGCTTGTTAGTCTTTTTCTGAGCAGTGATTTCGTGATCTGCCGCATTTGGCGAATCCCGGATGCAAGTACGCCATTAAAGAACGTGGCTGCTCGGCTGCTTCGTTGTTCGTTACGTCGCTTCTCCGATCTGTCGCGATCAACTGCGGAAGATCATGGTTAGCCGTAAATCTTGTGTTGTGTTATGAACGAGGCGATGTGGACGTTGTTTCTTGGTTGACTGTGCTGCAGTGTTGCGATGGCCGATTTTGAGTCCGTGAATATGATGACTTGCTGCGTTGTGCTGGTTGTAGGGCCTTTGAGACTGCTGCTGTATCACCTCTGTTTATAGGGTGACCGGGGCCTGGCTGAAAGTTCCATCGAGGTCTGACCCGTAGAAGGTCGCCCGGACGATGGGCTTTGGGGGAACAATGGCCGCCCGTGCCAGCGACGCCGCATCAGCCGGTGTCTGCGGCGGCTTCGAGAGTTATCGGAGAGGTCCTTCGAGCAGCAGTACATGCATTATCGCTCAGGCGGTAATTTGAATGGCTGGTGAGGGCTCCATGGTGGAGCGGAACAACGCAACCATTGTCTCTCAGCGTGCTCCGGTTGTTTCCCTGACGAGGTTTCTGTTGCAGGTGTCGGATTAATCTTCGCTTGCTTCGGTGATGGTCAGGGTGTCGCACTAAAAACGAGCAGGAGAGCATTCAAGTGTTTTACAGCTGTGACTTCATTCTGATTTGCGTGATTTTGCTATAACGGTCGGCACCCGCTGACTACTGCCAGGTGGTAGTCGGTTTCATTTAAACGGTAACTCCTGATCCACATGGGTGCTCCCCATGTGAGCAAAGATGGTCCCGATAATATTGATTACTGGCTGGTTATTGGTCTTCTTCAGTCTAACGAGTGCTGGCGCATCGGGTAATCTACCATCGACTGATGAAGCGGGCAGGCTATACATGAAGGCGCTTGCCTTGGGCGTATTGTGCTGTTGGTGTGAGCGCACCTCATTATATTAAACGTCCTCCAGCTTCCGAGACATACTCGAGTTGTGGCGAAGGTGAGTTTTCGTCAAAACCAGATTCCAAGACACTGGTGGAAAGGTCCAGGATCATCGGCGTGCCAAAGTACATCTTGTCTGGTGGCTCGCAGATGGCCATCGCTTGATTCTGGTGCTGGATTTATTCGATCCGGCGCCTGTTGTACCTTTCAGGTGCTGGAGCGCGCGGTTGCTGGCGGTTGGTTAGCTGCCCCGTTTGATCCTTACCGGCAGGTCGTCTGCATAAAGACAGAGCCGCTTGGCTATTTGTTCTGCATGGACCAGATTTTTCCATCGTGATTAACGAACAGTATTGACCGAGGATGCCTTCCTTGTGTTCCAAGTTGCGGACCTTGAAGTGAGTCGCCTCAGTACTCTGTGCTTCGTGAGTAGTTTCAGATCCACCCCAGCACCTGACGCTTTTCCAGAAAGGGTCATGTTGGGTAATGGCCAGTGATTAGCTGTTCAGGCTGCTCTTCAGGTCAGATGAAGACCACCAGAGTTGGTTTGTAGTCCACTGCGCCGAGTATTCGGCGATATGCCGCTGTGCCGGAAATTTCCGCATAAGTAAAGATGAGGCGTGGCCGCTCATTTAATTGGAGTCGGTTGAGTCATTTTTCCCGCCTCGCCAGCAGCTGGCGAGATGGGCCTTTGCTTGTCTGGTTCCTTCGCTTCGGAATGGCTGCATATTCTTCCTATTCCGGTGGAGTTTTAAAGCTGGTTCATAGCGCATATTGATATTTCAGTAGAGCCTCAGTATCCGCCAAAACGGCATGAGAAAGCATGGAGTAGGTTATCTTGTCGCCTGTGTTGTGTGTATAGCCCTTGCTTGTTTTAGCGACTTCTGGTTCTTGCTGTTGAAAGGCTCATCGGGTCATTTTCACTGTTGCAGGTACCTTTCTTCGCATCATCTGCAGTCTGGACCTGTTGTGAAGACGCTGCTGTGTCGCCCAGTTCCCGGGAGGTCAGGTGTTTGCGCCTCGGCCTTCTGGGGTTGGGATGCGGGGTTGGTGGTGTTGCCCCAGATATCTGACCACATCTTGCCACATGTAAGTGTCGTTCAGTCAGAGCACCACCAGAGCCAGCTTTTACGCTTTTTATTTCTTCTTCCTGCATCCTTAATTCATGACTCTGCAGGAGATGTCTGTTTGTTTGTGATGTCTCCCTCAGTTTTCAACAGCGTTCACCCTGGTATTGAGTTTTCACCTGGACAGTAGTACCAGTAATCATTGCACAGTCTTGATGTGGTTTTGCTTTTTGGACAGCCTTCTGCCGCTTGGTGAACGCCTCAATTTATTGTTGGTGGAGGTTGTCTCGTCTATCGGAGCGCGCCATCGGCCAGGATCTTTCAAAACACTTTGCTACCAGTATGTTTTTAAAGAGTCCCAGTCTGCCTTTTAGTATTAGATTCCATCTCTGGGGCGGTGAGTAAGAGTCCACCAGCGTTGTTATAGGTATGTATACGTTGTTATCAGTAGTGTAGCGCGTAGGAGGCGTCGGAGAGGGCTGTGAATTGGAGCCTACATCCAGGTTTTCCCTAGTGTGGGCCGGCTCTCCGGTGCGTTCAGACAGGCAGATCTGTGTATTCAGGCGTGGTGCAGGTGCAGGCCAGTTCATTTGTGTGGGGGCTTGCCGAGGCTTAGAAGGATGATGCTGCTGAAATCCCTCCTATGAGTGTGGTGCGGTCGGGTATCGGCTAAACAATTGAGTAACTCCAGTGAGCCCTTGGCTCTTGTAGATGCTAGAACAGTTAATTCCCGTTCTTGAGGGTTATTTCTTGACGGCCTGTGTCTCTGGATGCTTTCCCCCACATGGAAATTGCTGCGTGACATCGGCGGAGGCATGTTTAGACTTCAGATCAAGATCACATCCTCTGCTGGACGCTCGCGTGAAATGCCTCCCCATGTCTTGTAACTTCATTGAATTTGAAACAGTGGTGTTCTTGTAGAAGTGTTTCGTGTAGGCATGATGTCGTTTGTCCTTGGCCACAAGCCTTGCAGGAGTGCGTTTCTTGTTTTTGGATGCCCTGAGCATTCCATGTTAGGATGTTCAGGTGCTATCATGTTTTCACCACTTTCGTTTCACTGACTCCTGGTGGTCCTCGATGGAGATGTGTCCAAGCTCCCGATTCCAATCAAGAATCAGGTCCATGTCTTTGTTCTGTGTTTTTGCCTTCTGGGCCGCCGTGTCTGGTTCAGGGAGTTGAAACGCCCAGTTTTCCTGGAGCTGTCGGTATTCGTGGAGCTGTCGGTGTCTTGGTTCTCTGTGGCCTTTCTTTCGTGTAGAGTGTACTCTCGGCTGGTGCGCCTGTAGGTGGGACTGGTGTGCTCTCCACTGAGGTGG